>NC_133292.1:10155600-10456054 GCF_005239225.2 Populus alba
GATAATAATATAATTTCACCTTGCACTTTGAGCAACCCATCCTACAAGAACTGCAGGCCATGCTAAGCCTCGAATCTGACAACAAAATATTAAGTTCAAGTAAAAGTTACAAAAACAAACAAGTTGGATGTAATGTATAGCAATTGACCAGGTTAATGATCCCATTCAATGAGTATAATAGAGGACACCAAGTAAAGAGATGTCAAATCATCAAGTATTTGAAGATAAATGATCTGAACTTCTGGACCAGACAGGAGTAGTCAATAATTTAGTATCATCTCTCTGGCCACAGCATAAACCTGTACTCAGTAGAAATACAGCAGAAATTTCTCCATGTGTTCTCATCATTGATGGTCATAAAGAAACAGCTGACTACATTTGTCAAATTCCATCAATTATAATAAACATATTCAATCAGAAACCTCACGAATAAAATGCAATAGATGTTAATTTCCACAAGATGATAATGTACAACAAAACCCACTTCCTACTTAACAAATACATCAATCAAATAAATCCATGATACAATTGAAAAGACTTCAGTTATTATTAAACTTTCCTTTCTGAAAATTAGTTTCAGGGTTTAATAAGAAAGGACAGGTAAAAGATATGAAAAAGGACACAAACCTGAACGTATGTATTTGCTGCAGGTAGAATTTGTGCATTTTTTGGTCCG
Source organism: Populus alba (assembly GCF_005239225.2). Taxonomy (NCBI): domain Eukaryota; kingdom Viridiplantae; phylum Streptophyta; class Magnoliopsida; order Malpighiales; family Salicaceae; genus Populus; species Populus alba. The sequence continues at coordinate 10,156,277 of NC_133292.1, forward strand.
GAGAAAGCTGAAAAATAGAAGAAAAGCAAGCCCATCAAGCATTCAGTTTCTAACTATGTATAGTGAACAGAACAATATAGCCAATCTCCAAGAGAAAGAAAGAAAGAAAACTACACCCATTCATGATACAGGATTAATAAAAAGCTTCGCTAATTTTTATTACCAGTTAGTGCCCATGAACCAAAGAATCTTGTAAACAAGAGCATCAGCAGGCCACAAGTCATCCCAACAAAGAGAAGGATGGATATTTGATGCTGCACTTGATTTTTATCCTGCACAGATCAAACATTGAAGTAAAAAGCTTAGAAGATATCCTACTTAAGTCTGTTGGGCCAGCTTTGGTTTCGGGATCCCAGATTATACAAGGCTCTGTTTTCTTGTCTGCTAGCGTTTGCGAGAGAAATCAAGAGGGGGGGGGGTATCAATCTAATCAGGGCTTGGGATTTTCTAGCAGCACCATTGTATCCTCATCATTTTTTATCATGTACGCAGGCCAACAGCTGCAATTAGTTCTTTTTTTATCAGCTGCCAATCAATCCAATCTTGGGGTCCTCTCACATAAAATTTCAAGCCTCAAACCAGCACACTTGCACTCAACAACATAAGATTTTCACCATAGCGCCAAAAACCTGACTGCCAACAAACTACAAATTTCCAATAACCTCAAGAATCAACTTCACAACCTTAAGTAAGTAAACCTCGAGTCTCACCATCAAGCTGCTTGAGCGCATTTTTTTATTGAAAGCAGAAACAAAACAATTACAACTCTGCATATAATAAATCAATCAAATTCCATTGGTTAAAGAAACAAATTACTGACCCGTCTGGCAAGGTAAGTTGCAACCATATTCGAAGTGGCAATTGAAAGGAACATGAACACATAACTCATATAATCACATAAAACCGTCGCAGGTCCTGCCCATCCAAAAAGAAAACACATTAACAAACCCCATTTCATTAATTTAAATCCCAATAACATACACAAACACGAAGAACACCCTCAAAAGCGATTGCATTAGCAACTAAACAGACAAATAAAAAAAACCCAGTTCAAAAAACTCCTCGATAAAACAAAAAAATTAAGTACCTAAAGCGGCAAGTTCAATGTAACTCCCTTGACCAATAACCACAGTATCAATTAGACTCATTAATGGCCCACATAACCAAAGCCCTGTAGCAGGTCCTGTAAACAAAACAATCTCCTTTATTTGACTCCATAAACTCTGATTCTCCAATCCCTCTCTATTCATATCCACTTTTACCTCCTCTTCTTCCAAAATTGAGCCAGTTTTACTGTCATTTTCTCCCTCAATTTCATTGTTAGTATCGAAAAGTTCTCGACTTTGGCTACTAAGATTGGCTTTCAAACCATAAAGATGATTTCTAGGTGTCAAAATGTTTAATTTTGCAGGAACTTTGGGACTTTGAAGGAGATGGATAGGTGGGTTTTTTAATAGAATTGATGGTTGTGGATGTTTTTTAAAATTAGGGTTTTGAAATGGAATTGTTGAAGAATGAATTAGGGTTTTGATTTGCATTTTCTGTTGAATTCTTAAAAATTTGAGAGAGAAAGAGAAATTAGGGTTTTTGTTTAATGTGGATTTTGAATTTAGTTTTTTTGATATTGGAGGCAAATGGGAGAGAGAGACAGATGGAGGTTGGCTCCTTTTTTTGTTTTTTTTTTTTTTTTGTTATTTGGTAGTTGGTACTTGACGCTAACATGACTTGTAGAGTAACGGTCAACAAAGGCAAACTTCGTCCTTTTTTTCTTATACAAATAACAATTTGGTCCCTCTTGTTTAAGACACTCCTTATTTGATCACATTATTTTCGTATTTGTTTATAAATTAATCCTTCTTTTCGTTACCAATTGGTGGTGTGTTGACCCGTCATTTGGGGTAACAATTAATAAGTTAAGCAACAAAAAAGGTAACAAATTATAAGTTAATCGTAAATAAAAATGAAACTAGAGGGATTGTTTATATGTTTCTTAAAAATTAAGGTATGATTTACTATGCTTCATGTTTGGAATACCTCGGATTTTTTAGAATTATTAATCTTTAATTTTTTTGTTTTTTTATAATTATAATTATTCAAGCCAACTTATATGTATATTGACTAATTTTTTAAGATTTTAAAATTAATAACCATGTAAACCTTTAATAATTTTAAGATTTATAGCATATAAATTGAAATCCTCTAAATATAAACTAAAGATGTAACTAAATGAGCTACATCCTTTGAAATAATTAATCCTTAACTTAATCAGACGAGTAGTGTTAGATTCTACCATTATTTGAATCGATGAGGGTCCATTTTACCCTTTTTATAGGAGAATTTTCAAATTTTGTTTCTTATCGGGACTAGAAATTCAGAGAACTACTCATATCTTCATAGCTAGATAGTTTCACTACCTTACCTTTTCTTGCAAGACTCTGGGTTTGTTTGTGTTTGTGTTTGTCGTGTTATACAACCCTCAACAATACAAGACACAAGCATCAAAAACATTATTTTTATGCTTTATTACAGCTAACCAGACCTCGAATAGGGTTTTGAAATTAGGGGTAGGGAACTTATTATGCGAATATATGATCTCTTGACAGGGCCATGATTCTGCTACGGTAGGGAGTTAGTACGCATTTCCCTCTTTCTAGTTACGGTATTCTTTCCTGATCTATGGACCATACTTGGCTACCACCAGTTTGAAACTTGGAGAGATGAATGAAGTTAAAAAAACACAGGTCATTTCATGCCTCACCCACATTTTTTGGCATTACAAGACCATCTAACTCCCACTTGGCAAAACCAGACAATTTCCTGGTGTCTTTTACTCCTTATCACACTAATTCGTTTGGACAGGAAACATAAATGAAGTACCTACAAAAATGCAAAAGTTTATGAGCACACGTAGATGGGCCTCTTACAGCCTTTGATTCTCAAGACAGAAGCCTCTCTATCTTGGAGCTTTTTCAACAAAGATTACGTTAGAAGCAAATTTGCTTTGAATCAATCTACACATCACAAAACAATCTTGTAAGGAAACACAGAACCGTATACGATCCCGACAACGAATCATGCAGAGAATACTACCATCTGGAATGCCTTGAATGTGCTACTGGCCTTGCCAGGACGTTGTAGGTTCCTAGTTAAGTATGCCCTTGGGAAATAGAAGGCGTCGAAGAGCGGAGAAAAATCTAGCCGGGGAAATCTTATGCTCTCAGTCAAACCATATAAACAAATAAATATTAAAATGAGTGATCATAAATGCTTTATCTAGGAGGATGTGAGTCTTAACTATTGGAAAGCTACTGGTGCACATCAGCGGCCTGGTAAACCATACCCTCTACTGCTCACTAGCTGACAACAAGAACAATTGGATGGCATTATTAATGCATAGAGATCAGAAACAGGTACAGTCGACATTGACGGTGGAGGAATCAAGAAACAAGACTGGGCAGTAACAAAAGAGCAACCAAGGAAAAGCATATCCAGTCATTGATAAGCTGATGAACTTAAGATCGCGTCCAGCTTTCACAACGAAAAAACAGCCTAACGCTAGATTACAAGTTCCTGTGGTTGCTGATTTATTCAAGCGCGTCCATATTTAGAGTATAATAACCATAAAACTTTGACTGGTCGAAGCAAGTTAGAGCTAGGGTTACATTTGAGCCTTTTTATGAATGTTGCAGGCAGAGAGTTCAATTCACCCAGATTGAGCAGCCCACAAGACTTGCGAGTGGCGACAGCATTAATGTTCCAAGGAGAGTGAGAAATCAAATATTACTTGGCTCTGGAGGTTTGGTATGAAGAGTAAATGTTATGAGCAATGAAGATAAAATTTTCACTGGAGGCGTTAATTAAACATGATTCTATATACACGTGGTGGGTAAATAACATAGATGTGAGGAATGAAACAGCAGGTTAGAGTTTTTTTTTTAAAAAAAAAAAAAACTACCAGCAATATTTTCACATCTGTAATATTTTCATGTTAGTAGAAATTAAGTGTTCTTTAACTCTGATTCTGTCATGTAAACTATGAATGTTGCTTATAGAAAACTCATGCAGCTTTACTTAGTAGTTACTAGTTAGAAAATGGAAACTTATGGTAACTAGTAAAAACTAGGAAACGACCTAACCTCTTGTTCTACATCAAGATCAGATGTGAAAATAAAGGGGAACAGCCAAGGAATAAATGCTCCGATGGATGCCACTAACGCTCCGAGTATAGCTCCTATAATCACCAGGGATTTTAGCAGCATTCGAGAGCCTGTTTCATGTCTTAAACCATATATAAAGAACAAAATCACAATCCCGTTTCCTTTTCTTGACAGTGGTGAAAAATATAACAGGAGAAATATCCACAGCATATGAACATTCCGACCTTTTCTGAACTTCTCTCGGTTCCATACAGTAACTCGGGCATGAATGATTGTGCAGCTTAAGAGAAAGGCTCACCCCAGACGACACACATGCCATACATTTGGATTATGACCTAAAGTGAAAGTTACATTGTCAATGGACATATCTATCAGTTATTTTTGCAGAGTGGAAAGGGCTGCTTTGAATTCTAACTACTAACATGAGCAAAACCAACTTGATGATCAGCCACTGTAATTGTTCCCGTAGCTGTCGTGAAATATGTCTTGAGACTGTAAAAGGCCACCTAAGACATGAAAACAACTCAGATTCCTTCTTATTATAATCAAATGCGAGTGTAGTACCAATTTAATTACATAAAAAAAAATGGTTAATCGATGCAGTTTGAGTTGAAAAGAAGAATGATAATCACTCAAAATATTGAAAACTCTTAAAGATAAGCCACGCCTATCAAAATTGGGGGGTAACATGTTAGCTTTACCCTGGAAAACTAACATGTGCGTCCAATGTAAAAGGGCTTGAGATACATCTCAGGGCGTACTTCTTGTAATATATTTTACTCGCTTATCTGGGCTCACAAAGTAATAATATCACTTGAATATAAATTTAAACTAATTTGATTTAGTCAATTCAGCTACAAGATACAACCAGGTTCATATATCCACCGCTAGGGCTGAAATCTCTTCCATTGGAGGCTGAATATCCAAAGCCTTTTGGACTCACCACTATCTATGTTCAAAAAAACCGATTTAAAAAAAAAAACCGAATAAACGATTTAAAAAATTTAAAAAAACCACCCGGTTCGGAAAAAGCTTAAACCGATTGAACCGGACTAAACCGAACCGGTTTAGAATCTAAAACAAAATATAAACTTTGCACCCGGCCCCCACTCCAATAAATTTTTCTGGTTTTTAAGGCTAAAAACTCGGTTCGTTTGAATATATTAACCCGGTTCGTTGAATTTCTGATATCATTAAATTTAGAAATCTCTAAAAACAATGCAAATCATAACTAGCTAGTGTACTGTCAACTGAGCATACTTGCGATGGATTGTCGACTATTTTTTTTTTTTTTTATAATATATTTTTAACATTAGTATAAAAATAATTTAACATCATAAAAAAAAAAAAAAGTAAAGCTTCATTTAGGAATGGATTTCAAACCACAATTCCTAAAAAAATAATTTTTTTATATTTTATATTGTTTTGATGTATTAGTATCAAAAATAATTTTTTTTTTTAAAAAAATATATATATATATATATATATATTATTTTGATATATTTTCAAAAAAAATCTACAAGTAACAGTGTTGAGATGACACATGTCAATCTAGTAATCAAAGAGCAAAATGGATATTCGATGCTGCACTTCATTCTTATTATAACATGGTCTAAGATCAAGCCTCGAAGGTGATTCCTTCGTCCCGTATTATTTTATTACCATGTGTTTGGTACTGTAATGCTTTTTATTTTTTAAATTTATTTTTATTTAAAAATATATTAAAATATTTTTTATTTTAATATCAACACATTAAAAATCATAATAAAATATATTAAAAAATAATTAAATATTAAAAAAAAAACGAACACACGTTGAAAAAAGGAAAGCATCCAATATCAACGGTCAGTTATAATAAGTTAAAGGATCAGTTAACAACGGTCTTCTCAGGGCACCTTATTAACAAATTAGATTCAACTGCAGCTGCCGGTTTAGCCCGTTTGGAAACGCGGTTCAATTTATGTTTCTAAAAATTTTAATTTATTTTTATTAAAATTGAGTGTGATTTATATTTTTTGAATTATTTTGATATGCTGATGTCAAAAATAATTTTTAAAAAATAAAAAAAATCATTGACATGCATTTCGACACGAAAAGTTATTTGAAAAGCAACCACTATCACACTGCCAAACACGCTTTATTGATAAAAAAGGTCGATGTTCTTTTATTACAGAATAAGTTATTACTATATATGATGATCCGAAATTAAAAATCATTGGAAGATACTTGATCAAGCTTGTGATATTATTTTTTCCATATAATCCTAAAAACACACCGTTTATATCGGCTTGGTATATGAAGAAGAATTTAATAAACATCGATGGCAGATTCATGAATTTGGCAATTGAATAACTCGGGATCTCTTCTGGGTTACTACGGTGTGCTGCGATTATCCTCGAGAGCTACTGCATATATTTTTTTATGCATTGTGAGGTTAAAATAGCACCGATAATATCAGTGTTTGGTAGCTAAATGTTATGTTTTGAAAGTATTATTTTACATGAAATTTATCCAGCTACCGTGAGCTGCTTTCCTCACCCACACACACACACACACACATCTGGACTTGGAGAGTTATTTGCTTCAAGCTCAGCTGCAATAAGATACGGTGATTCACCTTCTATTTCTGCTGCTCCAACTCCATCTTCCTCTTGGTTATGGCTCGATGGAGGTAGCCATGGGAACCAAACTGTCCAAGCAACAGCATGGCGGCTTGGTGATTGTGACAGCTACATTAGGAGGCGAAAGACCATCATTCAATCGAATCCCAACAAGCTTTAAGCTATATATAATTCGTCCTCAAATATCCTCCCTTTTAACACTGTTGATTTTTGAGTGAGAATTCCCTGGCTGTTCTGGATACCCTGCTCTTTCACGTCCTTAATTAACTTCTTGTTTTTTTTAGAATAAATTAAGATTTCTCATAATTATTTAGCCAACCCAGTACATGGCAGGTGACGATATTAACATGTGTAGATACAATTAATTATTTAGCCATTAAAACATACCGACGCGCGTTATTGAAAAACAAGAAAACTTTTAATGAAAAGGAAAAAATTAATTAAAGAAATAAATAGACATGATATTTTGATTGTTTAGAAACAGGGTTGATATTGTGTTTTTTTAAAATTTAATTTTTTATATTTTTAAAATCTTTTTAATACGGTGTTATTAAAATAAAAAATATTATTTTTATATGTTTTTTTTTTTTAAAAAATACTTTAAAAAACAACCACCACTATAATTCTAAACACCCTATTAGTAGTTTTAACTATTTATTTAACAATGATACTGTAATTTTTTTTATTTCTCACTTAAACTTAATCAGAAATACCACTCTGTTTTGTATGTCTCTAATAAGTACATGTGAGTCAGATAATGACATGTTTGAGAGTGTTCTTTAAATTATTTTTAAAAATATTTTTTATTTAAAAATATATTAAAATGATATTTTTTATTTTTAAAATTAACAAATTAAATAATTTAAAATTATATAAAAAAATTAATTTGAGTAAAAAAATGAAAAGCCAATTTAAGCACGCCCCAAATAAACCCTAACCACAAGCGAGATTCCAGCAAATCCTTTGTGCTGTTGTTACGTTGCGTGTCACCTTGTCTGAATCAAACCACCTTATCTCCCTTAGCCATCAATTATTAATAAATAGACAGATCACCATCTGCCAGTCAATTTTGCCATTATATTGACATCTTCCGTCCGGGAAAAGAGACAGGGAAGCAAATAAGGAGAATAATTGAATCGCCGCGAATATTAGCAGGAGTTAACAACGGTCTTCTCAGGGCACCTTGTTAACGAACTAGATCCAATAGCGGCTGCCGGTTTATTTATTTATTGGTAAGAATGCTTGATGTTCTCTTATTACAGAATAAGTTCTTACTATTTATGATGATCTGGAATTAAGAATCTTTGGAGGATACTTGATCAAGCTTGTGATGTTGTTTTTTCCATATAATAGTCCTAAAAACGCACCGTTTATATCGGCGCCTTGGTATATTAAGAAGAATTTAATAAACACTGATGGGTTAGATGCATGAACTTGGCAATTGAATCACTCGGGATCTCTTCTGGGTTGCTACGGTGCGCTGTGATTATCCTCGAGAGCTACTGCATATATTTTTTTATGCATTGTGAGGTTGAAGTAGCAACGTACGATAATATATAGTTGTGTTTGGTAACTAAATGTTGTGTTTTGAAATTATTATTTTACTTTATATTTATGAGCTGCTTTCCTCTCTCTCTCTCTCTCTCTCTCTCTCTCTCTCTCTCACACACACACACACAAATCTCTCGTGTTCATTAATAATTTTATAAGAATTTATTTGTTTTAATTTTTTTTGTTAAGGAAAAACAAAATAAACAATGCTGTTATAGGTTTTGAAAAGCACTCTGTTTGATTTTGAAATTTTTTTACAGTCAGTCATCAAGTTTTTAGCTTTTTGAGAACAAAAGCAAAAGCATTCAATTTTAAAATTTCTTTAAAAAAAATAAAAAACAAAACCAAAAGTTGATTTAAAAAAAAAAAACTAATTTCAATATAATCCTGAACAGTTAAAAAACTACATGCCGTGATTAAGCAAAGCGTGAAAGTTCATTGGCCAGTCAAATGAGCATATTTGAGGTATTTTTTTGGGTCATGAATGAATTGAATTAACAAGATTTATATTGTATTTTTTATGCATATTTTTTTGTTAAAAATAATTTTTTGAATGAAAAAAAAATAAATTTTTTTTCAGCCATCATAATGACTGGAATTATCTGTAATTTTTTAATATATATTTTATATAAATTAAATTTAGTTTTAAAATTTAAAAATATCTTGTTTTTTATAATATTTTTAATAGGTGTAATATTGTATAATATTTTTTTTCTTTTCTTTTATTGAATAAATTTTATATATATTTATAATTCAATTTATATTATGAATTAATTTTAATAAATAAATTCAATTTTTGTTACCAATCTAGTTTAAGTTATTACAATTCAAGGTCTAAATTTAGATTCGCAATCCAGCACAATATCTTCTATTTACTTTCTCCCAAGCCAAAATCTCTTCAAGTGCACGTATATATTTGTTAGGCCGGAACGCAATAGATTCCATCAAAGTTGACTTTGTCAATAGCCATTAATTTTAATTACTTAAAGGGTGTTTAAAAGTATAATAATAGTTATTTTTTTAAGTATTTTTTATTTAAAAATATATTAAAATAATATTTTTTTATTTTTTAAAAATTATTTTTAATATTAGCATATCAAAAAATATAAAAACATTAATTTGAAGAAAAAAAATAAAAAAAATTAATTTCTCTTAAAAAAATTAAAAAAAAAAAAAAAAAAAAAACCATTATATTTGTCAAAGTGGGGGGAATTTGGGATGCTGGTTCTCGTGTTGTTGATAAAACAACAATTTTCCATTTCAATTTTAAATCACCACCGACAAAGTTTGACTAGAAAATTAAAAAAAAAAAATCTAACAAATATGTATGAAATAGGTGTAAGACTATCAATACTTACAAATAAATTTTTTTTATATTATTATTAAATTTAATCTAACAATTAACCTTGAGATGAATAGCAAAATTAAAAAATCTGTCCTTTTAGCTGTTTTCTCTCTCAATTAGCAGCATGGTAGAAGAATAGCAAAAATAGCTTTTAAAAAAAAAATTATATTCATATATATATTTATCAAAAAAGCTAAAACCAGCAAAATAACACTAGTAAAAAAATAATCCAATTAAATACAGCTAAGTGAATAAAAATATATTTCAAACTTCTTTAAAAAAAGCATTTTTTTCTTCATCTTCAACATATTTAACTCTTCAGAAAAAAAATTTCATTGGAGTATACAATAAATATATTTATATATATATAATATTCAAAATAGAAAAATAATTTCTTCATCTTCAATATATTTAACTCTTAAAAAAAAAATTCATTAGACTACGCAATAAAATATACACACACACACCATTCAAAATACCATATTAATATTTAAACACTTCAACATAAACACAGGAGATGATATAATGTTCGACATGTCAAATATTTTTTTTTACTTTAATATTAACAGATATACTGACATGATAATGACATCAACACGCCATGTGGCACTAACATGTTATTGAGGCACCACATGACTGACGGCATTGATCATTTTTCACAAAAAAAATGATGAAATTTTAAAAGGCCCACCAAGATAACAGGAGCTTGTAATTTGTGGACTTACATATAGTCGACTTTTATTTTTATATTTTAAAAATATTTATTTTATTTTATTACTTTAAATTTTTTTATGTTTTAATATTATTTTAAAATAAAAAAATATTTAAAAACAACCTCAACGGCCACAGATTGTGTTACACGCTACGATTGCTTGAACTTCGATAAAAACGAATCAGTACGAGTCCGAGAGAGGACAAAAATCGTAACTATTTAATAAAAAAATTCAATACTCACGCGGGACCACGCCCACCACCCCCGCTATAAAAATAATTAAAAAACCTTTCCCTCCTCGCCCTCAACATCACCGAAAAAAACTGACATTTGCCTCTCTGTCCCATCTCCTTTTGGCACGCACAGAAAAGAGCCACCAAAAAAAAAAAGGATTTGTAAACTCTGGGTGGTGATCTCTGATTTGGATTTTGTTTTTGAAAAAATCGAAAATGGGGAGTTTGGGAGCGATATTAAAACACCCAGATGATTTATATCCACTATTGAAGCTGAAAATGGCTGTTAAACATGCTGCAAAACAGATCCCGTCTGAACCTCACTGGGCTTTCTGTTATTCCATGCTTATTCGGGTCTCTCGTAGTTTTTCTTTCGTTGTTCAACAGCTTGGCACAGAACTCCGTAACGCTGTAATTATATTTTACATTACACTTTTTATTGTCTTGCGTTGTTTTGATCGGGGTTTTGTGTAGTAAGTATTTAATAATCTTTTTTTTTTTTTTGGTTTTCAGGTGTGCGTTTTTTACTTGGTTCTTCGAGCCCTTGACACTGTTGGTTTGTTCTTGTTAACCTTGTGCTTTGTCTGTGATTTTTGTTTCTATTTCTGGCAGAGATGCATCCTAAATGTGTTTCGTTGCGTTTTAAGATTAATGATGTAGTGTTTTATGCTGGGCAATTGTTGCTACTTCTTCAATTATGTTTTGATGGATTTTAGAATCGGCGTGTGTCATATTGAGTTTAAAGTTGCTAGCTCTAGAGTTTTTGATATTCTAATAAATGGCTAGTGGAGATTTTAGTTTAGATGATAGTTTTGTAACCGCAGTCCCGAGGTCTTTTTTTTGAAGAAAAAAGAAATTTGAGAGGAGAGAGCTGTTGGTTTTGCTTAGTTAAGGCCTACTGCGAGGAGAAGTTTCCTTGAAGCACTCTGTTTGAATAACACTTGATTTCCACTTAACCGTTGTACTTATTGATGCTATTTTGTTAGTTGATTCATTGTTTTTTGTTAAATGTTTTCGATGATTCCTTTACAGAGGATGATACAAGCATACCTACAGACGTCAAAGTACCTATTCTGATAGCTTTTCACCGCCACATTTATGATCGCAATTGGCATTTCTCATGTGAGTCTTGAAATTTTAGTTTTGATATCCTTGATTCTACAACTTGGAGAACAGTTGACTTGAATAAATTTGTTGCTGAGATCTAGCTTGATAATTTCATCCGTCCAAACTTTACATTTCTTCTCTGTGCAAGTAATTTCTTGTACTGACTAAATAGGGCATCTAGACTATACCAATTTAAGTTAGGATTGGCTCCTATTCTTTTGTTCAATCACAATACAGATTTTAACAATATTTGTTTATAACAACTATAATCAGTTGACATAAGGGTGCTTTGTAATGCCTGCAAATCGTTTGCATTAATGGTCTGCTATAAAATTACGTTCTGATATTACCATTTTTAGTTTGATGACTCAAGTGTCTAGTCCAAGAGCTTGAACATTTTTATAAAATTTGTTTTACATTTATCTCTTACAAACAGTTGATTTATGTCTGAGACAATCTCTCCTCTTTAAGGTAGCCAGAGAAGTTTACTTGTGAGAGGCAACAGTTCCATGGCACCTGTATTTGTAAAATGTAATGTCAATTGAATATTTTTGCTCACTCTAATTTGATTCTTCTTTTGCATAAGGTGGTACCAAGGACTACAAGGTTCTTATGGACCAGTTCCATGATGTTTCAACTGCTTTTCTAGAGCTTGGAAAAGGGTTAGTTCTACCTCATTTTGCCTCCTGTTTGATTACATGCTGATTGAGGATCTGATTGATTCAGGGTCTATATAATGTGCTCTACACTTCTAACAATTCATTGCATCCAATCACAATAGTGTCTGTGTGCCTGTTTCTTCTTCAATAGAAGACTTATGGAACTCAATTTATTCTGCAGTTACCAGGAGGCAATTGAGGATATTACCAAAAGAATGGGTGCAGGGATGGCAAAGTTTATCTGCAAGGAGGTTAGTTATGTGGGGTGTTGGAATGCGGCATTGAATGGTGCATGGATAACTAACTTAAGGAAAAAAGGATTTCTCTAGGTTCCACTACGGAATTGCGTGATACATGATACAAATGCGGGTGTCTGTGTGATTGCATCCATCATGATATCAAAAGTATAATAAATATGCACATGTATATTGTAGACTGTAGTGAGCTCAAGCTATATGCATCACAGGAATCAGGTGCTTGGTTATCAAGTAACCCATGCAATTTTTATTTGGGTCGTGGATAGAAGATGAATAGATTATCAAGAGAATGAAGAATGAATAGCGAAATCTAGAGTATTTAGTCATCCTCCTAGAGATAGCAAAGGACACTAGGGATGGCTGTGTGATCCCTTTGGATGTCAGCTAAAGAAAGTCTTTGAACTCAATAAAATATGCTGACAGAACTATATTCTACCCTACAGGGCTTTAACAGTTTCCTCATTATTCATGTTAATCATCAAATTGCACAAGCTTCGATTTCTTCAGTTTTTCTTAATACAGAATGGAAAATGCTATGTTTATGTGATGCCATTAGACTTTCTCATCTGCAGGTGGAAACCATTGATGACTATGATGAATATTGCCACTATGTAGCAGGAGTTGTTGGACTGGGCTTGTCCAAGCTTTTCCATGCCTCTGAATTAGAAGATTTGGCTTCAGATAGCCTCTCCAATTCAATGGGATTGTTTCTTCAGGTTTGACTATGATGCAAGAGCCATTGATGTGCTTTATCTGCGGGTTAACTTTGTTTGAAATGTAATTCTAACATGTATATCCTGGATTTGATTAAACTTAGAAAACAAACATTATTCGTGATTATCTGGAGGACATAAATGAGATACCTAAGTCACGCATGTTTTGGCCTCGCGAGATTTGGAGTAAATATGTCAACAAGCTTGAGGTTTGCTTCTTTTCCATTTATCGTCTCAACTTTAGTACCATAAACATCCCTTTGTAGCCATTATGTTCAAGAATGATGTAAATATAAGTACGATACTTGAAATGTGACAATGTTATTTTTGGCCTCACCCATCTGATTAACTCTCTCCCTGTTTTTTGTTTTGTGCCTCAGGACTTGAAATATGAAGAGAACTCGGTCAAGGCAGTACAGTGCTTGAATGACATGGTTACCAATTCCTTGATACATGTGGATGATTGCTTGAAATACATGTCTGCATTGCGGGAACCTGCTATATTTCGGTTTTGTGCTATCCCTCAGGTAAGAAATATGCTTGAACTGACCTTTGAAGATATCATTGTTTCATGTCTTGTAATTTGACCACTTGACTCGTTCTTATGCCTTTTCACTTATTCTGCAATTTTTTAAAAAAAATTATCATGTCATATATTTTATTACAAGGTGAAGAAAACTCACAATATTTTTTAGTATAATTGTGTAGTTTTATGTTTAGTGTTAGCTATAATGGATGTTCTGGTGGAAGCTTTCTTCTAATTTGACCCCTCTCCTCCTAGGTCATGGCTATCGGAACCCTAGCAATGTGCTACAACGACATCAATGTCTTCAGAGGTGTAGTGAAGATGAGACGAGGTAAGATTACTTTATAGACTGCATTATTTTCTTGGCATCTGAAACTGGTGGAATGTTATACCAATAACAGAAATTGTTTTGGTGCATGTAAATATCTCATGAAGACTGGAAGGTTTTGATCATTGTTATGTTATCATAAATGTAGAATTGCATCTAGAATGCAAATGCAACATAAGATATCATCTCTCTTTAGAATACAATAAGGTTATTACCAGATGGACCATTCCACAAATACCATTTGTTTGTTTGGGAACTGCATAATTCTCAGACTAAGTAAATCATGCCCCAGCTTGCATATCTCGGATTATTTTTAAAAAATTTACACCCCATCTACCATATCACCCCTGTCCCCTGCTGCTCTTTATTGTACAAAGGATTCTGGCTTGTTAATTAAGTACCTGCATCAAAATAATAAGGCTTGGGTTTTCATAATTCCTTATTCAATGATGTTTAATTTAATGCCAAACCTATTTCTAGGTCTTACCGCTCAAGTTATTCATCGAACGAAAACAATGGCCGATGTCTATGGAGCTTTCTTTGACTTCTCTTGTATGCTGAAGTCCAAGGTATGATGCTTTCCTTAATTCTAACGAAGACATTGCTTTTCCTGGCAAGTTCAAGTATGAAAGTTATATTTATCCTGCTTGTAAAAAACACCGAACCCTATAATGCTTCAGTTTTTCTTGCCAGCTTGTTTTGTGCTCGTTCATCTCATTGAACCTAAGTAGATCTACGCCAGTTAGACTTTCTAGAAAATAATTTCATAGAAGGGAGGTGGTGGAATCTTCCCTAATAATAATGAATATATTTGCTTGTATCAATCCCCTCAGGGTTGATGAACGAGGGGATGAGCAAATGATAGTAGGTTGCCACATTGTTTGCTGTGTGGTGGTAGCCTTTGAGATAGCATATTAATTAACTATGTGGCATCTTAATAACAACAATCAACAACTGTGGTGGTTTTGTTAGATTCGGAAAATGGAAGTTTATGTATAAAGGAGGGAGCTTTTTCACTAGGATGCTACTGAATATTTATGGATTCGATTTTGATCCTCAAGTTTGTTTGCAAAATTTTCTTGGTGCCTATATTGAGAAATGTGCAATTGGATACTGCAGGTTGACAAGAACGATCCTAATGCAACAAAAACATTGAGCAGTCTGGAAGCACTACAAAAAACTTGCAGGGAATCCGGGGCTCTAAACAAAAGGTTTGTCAAGCTATCCTCCGAGCCTTGAATTGTTTTTTTGTTATTTTATTGGGCTGACATTCTTTCATGCTTCTACCAGGAAATCTTACATACTTAGGAATGAGCTAAAATATAATTCTGTTCTGGTGAGTTCTGCTGAATTGTCAACCGGATTTCCTCTTGTGTAGCCTGGTTGAAACTTTGTTGTTCAAAACAATTTATTTATTTCCATTTTTTTTCCTGTCCGTTTCAATCCTACTGATTAATCTACAGTTGAATGACTATATGCATCTCCTATGCTTTGTGGGTTGATCCAAGAATTTCAAATGCGAATATCATCTGATTTCTTTTATCATCTAATGCAGATCATCCTCCTCTTCATTATGTTGTCTATTATTTTTGCTTATCTCTCTGCTAACCGATCAAGTTACTAGGGTAAGTTGTGCCAGAAAAAGAAATTATTGATTGGATTTGATATCATGGTAATGATTTTCTAAAAAACTTTGTATGTTGATGCGCAGGATGGTCGATTACTTGAATTCCCCAGTGTGCATATGGATGATGGCTGGCTTCACAAGCGCCTGCTCTATTCCATGGAAGCTGCTTTTATTATAATTGTGTAACCTTATAATGGCTACAGTTTAAACTCAGAGTGTATGCAGTATTAAAATGTTATTACAGTTCCCATAGCTTCCAATCCCTTATAGTTGTAATTTATAATGCACCTGTAGTCTTTATCAGCCATTCAGGACTCTCGAGCGTAGAACTAAGGTCCTCTTTGGTTGTTATCGTAGTTCTTTTGTGGATGAAGCAATAATACCAACTTGAGGTTTTTCGAGTTAAACAGCAGCTGTTGACCCTCTGTTGAGCAACAATGTCCACCCCTAGGGGACCTTGTCTCTTCCTGTTACTCGTCTTCCGGTGACGAGGGACTGATTTCTGATCTGCCCTTATTTGAGGTAATATGGCCTCGAGTCTTGTGACACAGCAACGATATGCCAGGGAGAAGCAGCAAGGGCAACATGAAAATCCCAGATAGGATTGTCCATAGGATGAAAGATTCGTCTTTAAGAACTCAGCGGTGGCCATCTCCATGATCATAGCTACTCTTCTTTCTCGTTTCTTTTGGGCTTAGGCCACGTTTCTAATAGAAAAAACTAAAAAAACATTTTTAAGAAAAAAAAAATATAAAAAAAACTTCTCGAAAAGCATGTTTCAGTAGAAAATTAAAATTTTCAATTTCAACATGTAAAACGAGGGCATTGTTACTGTCAATTAATTATTTATGCCCATTCCAAAAAAAAAATGTATTCGCAGGTTTTTAATTTTTTTTCAGAATAAATTAAAAAAAGTAGAGATGGAAACTTCAATACAAAACTTCGATACGTTTTCTATATATGTCTATCTTCATTTGCTACTTTCACTGCCCTTGTTAGAAATGATGAACAAGCTCGCTAGATCACATGAATCATCGTTAGTACACAAGACTTTTCTTTGAGACAGGATCCGCCAAGCTAGATGACTATTTATACATGGGAGGAATCAAGTTCACTCTTCAAGCCAACTATTTTTTTTTTTTTTTCACTTTTTAAAAATTCGTTATATACGTGTGTGTGTTTGAGAAGGGTTTTGATTTGTTGATTTTAACATGTACGTGTTTGGTTTATTTGTTTACCTTGTATATTTTAAGCTGCGCATGTTTTTAGTTGATTTAAATATTATAGTTTTTCTTAAATGGTGTTCAAATATGATGTAAAAAATATTATGGCTGTCTAGTTAAAATGCAAGACTTGGAGTAAACATGTTGACTTGTCGAGGTGTGTTTATGCTAAAATCTATCATCAAACCTATTCTTGGCTGAAGTCTATGGTGTTTTCTATGACTTTTCCTGTACGCTGAAGTCCAAGGTGTGATGCTTCCTTTAATTCTTAAACAACATATATTTTCCTAGCAAGTTGCTGTGGGAAAGTTAAGTTTACCCAACTTGTCGTATCAGCTACAAGATAAAATTTCAGTTCTGCTGCCAGCCCGCCTTTTGGACTAGTTTGATTCCCTTAAACCTTTTCACCATATCTCCACTTCTTTGTTACATTGAATAGAGGATGGTTGTGCTTATTGGAAACACACAATCGACCCTCACATATTGACATGAGTGATCCTAATGCAACAGAAACATCGATCAGATTGGAAGCGATACAAAAAAACTGCAGGGAATCTGGGTTTCTAAACATAAGGTTTGTCAATGTAACCATGGTGGATGTGGTTTTCTGTTTTTTTTTTTCCTTTTTGGCTGACGTTCGATTCTTGTTTCCGCCAGGAAATCTTACGTAATCAGGAATGAGCCCAAATATAGTTCTGCTGTGTTGAGTCGTTGTTCAAAGCAATTTACTTGCTAAATGCACGCCCAAGTGGTGTCCTATACTTAAGTTTCTTTTTTCCCGGTCTTACTTTACATGTAGATGCACATATGCTTTCTGGCTTAAGAATATCGACTGTTTTCTCTCATAATCTCAATGCAGGTTGTCCTACTTTTTGTTACGTTGTCCATCGTTTTTTATCGTCTCTCGGCCGACCAATTATCAAGTAAGAAGGGTCAGTTTTGCTACGGAAATAGCTAAATATGGGACTCATTATTGTGATAAACGTTTTTGTTGGAAACCAGGCTTCATTTGTCCAGGATGGTTGATTTTCTAAAATTCCTCTTCAAGGATGATGGCTGACTACACCGAGTGCTTGACTTCTTCTGCCGAAGTTTCTGTTTTATGATGCTTGAGTACTTGTAATGGCCACATATAAGAGTGTGTTTGACAGTGTGATAATGATTGTTTTTCAAATAATTTTTCGTGTTAAAATATATATTAATAATTATTTTTATTTTTTAAAAATTATTTTTGACATCAGCACATCAAACAATCCAAAACATATAAATTATATTAAATTTTAATAAAAAAAAAATTGAATTTTTTATGTTTGTTCTGTTCTCGTGTATCCTACATAAAAATGGACTGTTAAATTTTGACCAGAACTGGAGTTGCCTTCGGCCTCTATTGTCATCCCGACTTTCTGGCCTGGCGGGATTTTCGAGGCGCTCCTCCAAGAGAACAGGAAAGTAGTCGCTAAATCTTCTACAGGGTCATCCCGGTCAGTTTGGAGAAGCTATGGCTTTTACATGTAGCTATGGCTTTTGAAAGCTACAGATTATAGGTTTAAAAAAAATCACATGAAAATAGTTATGATATTAGTTTTAAAAGTATTATCAAACACTTGAAAATCCCCATAACTAAAATGTTGATTCCTAAACAGGCAAGTAGTTTTTGAAAAGCTACTTATAAGTGACATACAACTGGCGAAAAAGGAGGTCTTCGCGGTCATACAGAATATCAATAACTCGGGTCAAAATCTTAATGCTATTCGTTGCACAGAATAATTAAAAATAATAAACAAGGCATTTATATATCAATATGATCACGAGGTAAAATCAGTACGTATATCACAAGGAAAGCGACGGCCTCCGATTTGCAACAATTTTTCCCCCTTGATCATCGATCCACAACAATCATTCTCCGCATTTGAGAACATGCAGAGTGTAGAACATACACTCAATACAAAATCATCAGCCCGGAAGAAAACTCTAGAACACTTCAGCTACTTTGCTGGCAAGGACACGATCCCTTCTTTCAATGTACCCATATGGGAACCAGCCTGCTTTACCTTTGCATTCCCCTTCAGCCCAGCCATTGTTTGTCACCTGTCGAGAATGCATGGCAGAATATTAAACCTTGCATGGATTTTGGTTGACATAAAATAAAATATCTGAAACATAATTTTTTTTAAAAAATAAAAGTAGTTTCAGAAAGCTCTAAACCTTTCGAACAACAACATAGTCACCAATTGACAAAGTCAGCTCCACATCAGATTGTCCTTGATATGAATGCATGACCTGCAATAAAAAAGCAAATAAATGGCAGAAAATAAATAAAAACATGCAAGCAACATCAAGGTCCAATTTTGTAAGAATATAAGGTAACTTTAACAGCATGATAAATTCAATTACTAACCTCCCCTAAAAAGTAACCGATGCTGTCCGTTGTTCCGTTATGTGCTTGGGAAGCATACATGCCGTTCACTTCTTCATATGATGGAGGTGGAGGCATGCTGTTCTCTGCACTTGGGGTGGGAGGCGCTTCAATTCGTTGTCGTTCTGATGTCATCTATTAATAGCAAAAATGTGGATTATGATCCAAATAAAGGCAAATACAAAAAATTAGGATTATTCCGTTCCAATTCAGGCCTGGTAAAAGGACTTCAAATACCTCTCCTTCAATCTGATCTAGTATCTGAAGGACTCTCTGGTGATAAGCACGTTCGGCTTCAACCTTCAAATTAGAACATGAATCAGAGAAGGATAAACTTTAAATCTGACCTCTTCCCAACACATAACTCATGACTTGGTTGAATCCATAGTAGAGATAAGGGATCATTCACATTACCATAGCAATAAGTCTCTGAAGAGTTAACCTCTGTTGTTGGGCTTCAACAGCAGCCATTGCTGCAGCCGCTTCCTTCCCCAATATTGACATGTTTGACTTCAGATCTTGCAGCTTTGCTTCTGCAGATTCTAACTTCATTGCAAGCTCAGGACTGCCTGGCATTTCTCTCACTTTTGCCTGCCGCTTGGAAACTTCAATAGCCTGTCTAGGTTCAAATGAAGGGTAACTAAACAACTTTGGAGAAAGAATAGCCCATACACCATGATAATTATGCTGTGAACTGCACTTGAATTGATTCATGATCATTGATATTTAGATCAGAAAAAGAAGAACAATTGATAATTCTCTAGGGAACACAAAAGTCAAAGGAAGTTGAATAAGAATCATGCAAGTAAAAGGAACATCAAATCTAGCAAGTAAATCTCAGGAGCAATTCAAAACAAGATGCCCATTGAATCATACATTTCAAAAACTTGGTAAAGAGAGCGATATTTCAGTATACCTGAGCTTCTGCTTCTTGTCGCATCCTGTCATAACGTTGAGCAAGATGTCGCGCATCTTCCAATGGAGCTCCCATTACCATAGCTCTTAATGGCTCAGCTACCTAATAATAAAAAACAGTCAATGCCATACCAAGAGCATGATAAAATGCTCTGTGAATAACAAGGATGATGATGAAGAAAATATTAAACATGGAGTAAAACAACAGTCTTGAGACACCTCAGTTCTTCCACTTAATTATAAGTATTTGAGATCGGTTTTAATGTTTCATAATTCTTCAAGTGTTTTGGATTTCAGGCATAATCTTTACCCATTTAATGCTTTCTTGACACTTATTTGTATGATTTACTAAAAGTCCAGTATGCAAACTAATAAAAACCACTTGCAGCTTTGCAAGGCAATGGAGCACAGTGCAATCAGCATAGGAAAATGAGACATACATAAGCTCATTAATAATATTTAAATCAGCTCATTTGTAGTGATGAAAGATGCAGGTATGTGGAAATTTGTGTTATAGATCAAACCTGTGTACCAAGAGCTTTCAGCAGATTCCCACGTTCCTTCTCCATCTGAGCACGGGCACGACCATAATTCACTGCAGCCTTTGACAATGTATTACCACTAGTACATGTATTTTCGGCACCATATTTCCTGCTATCTTCTGAAAACTTTGTTCCTGTAGAACAAAATGAATTTATATAAAAGACCACATTACCTTCTTGGATTTCAATATATATGATACTACAGGAATAACATCAAGATTCCCACCATCCCACCTATTTCAACTTGTTTGGATCCTGTGACAATATATCCTTCTACACCACGAACAATATCCCGTTGAAAATGCTGAAAACAAACATATGACATTCATAAGTCAACGACTAAAAGAAAGGGAGAACAATATGCCATAGGAGGACTGGATAACCTTGCCAGCACGTGTTGATATGTAAAGCCTCTCAAGTTTCTGGTGCTGATGGAGTTCTGCTTCATCAGTAACAAGTGTGTCTGAACCTCCATATCCACTAGCCCCAAACTGCTTGAGAACAGCCTGAAATCACACCCAGCATAATCAGAACACTGGTTTTGTGGAGCAAACTACTACAATGTGGAGAAAATAAAATGCAGTGCTCCGTGAAGACATGCACCCTAATTATGTCAAGCTGAGGAAACACCATCAAATGTATAAAACCCAGTGGAGCTTCAGATTGATGTTCCAATACCAAAGCACGTAGAAATTGAAACTTGCATCGCAATAAAAAAAGTCTGTTACATGCATGAATCTTATTGCAAGACCCACAAAGAAAAAAAATCTCAAATCAAAATCAAAAGGGTAAATGAAATGGAGCTTCAACTTGATGGGTTAGTATCAAATTACAAAGTTACACACTAAAACAAGCATTTCGATCGAAAGAACTAGATTACAAGCACCATTGGAAGTGGCGTAAAACATTTCCTTACTGAATCGTACATTGTAAATTTGAAGTAATTTCACCTTCCATGCATAAAAACAATCACTTTATTCTCTCTTCATTTTCACTCCACCAAATCAAACTCCTTTAAACTTATAAAAATAAAATCCTAAACCTTAGCAAAATCCTCATGAAGCAAGAAATCAATTAACGCAAACAATCTTCCCTAGAAGCTTTCATGTTTACTAACACCTACATTACATTGAACATTCTCAAAAACCCACGAAAAGACTTCAGATAATAATCCAAGACTGCAATTTCCAGCTCCCGTGCATAATAACACTACACAGATTTAACCAAATCAATCAAATTCGCAAAAGATTTGACACGATCTTTCTCATTCCTAATCCCATGAGACAACATGTTTACCAAAAAACAATCAGAAATGATAAATCGAAGGCTAGAATAAATAAATAAATTGATATTGAGCTGAAAAAAAATGGAATTTTAAACTTGGATCTAGAATTTCAGGGTTTGAATTGGAGGGATACCTGTTGTTGCTTAGCGACCTGTTCCCTAAGTTTCGTGGCTTGTTTTCGTATCGCTTCCATTCAATGAAGAGGGATTGAAGACTTTTAATCGGTTTTGAAGAGGTGAAACCAAACGGGGTGTTACGAGAGGGAGAGAGGTTTTTGAAAAGAAAGAAGGAAGGGGGTTGTCGTCGTTGTTGTTATTGGCCACTTTGGTAGCCAGCCTCCTTTGGAGCTTCCAACGGCAGACATTTGTGTCATTTCAAAACACCCAAAATTATGATGCTATGCCTGCGCCCGTTCTCATTTTACCTTTCTTGAGCCCCTTTTTATTGAGATGCATTTTAATACGTTTGATTTGAAAAATATTAAATTATTTTTTTAATATTTTTTTAAATTATAATGCATTCATATTAAAAATAAAATATATATTTAAAAAAAAAAAAATTTTAAAAAGCATTATGATTCACAATAACAAACACACTTTACTTGATCAAATAAAAAAATATTAAGGGCTAAATCATGTCTAAAGTTATAATAAGTAGAATTTTAATGAGTTGATATAAATATTTTATTTTTTATTAAATTAAAAAAATAAATTTAATTTTAATATGTAAAATCTTGTTGAAAAATCCCTACATAATAAAATAATAAAAAAAAAAAAGAGTGGAGGGTAGAAATAAATCTAATGAACTATGCTACTCCTCAAAAAATAGCAATTTGTCTATGTAAACCTATGTTGATAGGAGCACGTGTTGTGTAGGGAGTTCAAATCCCGTGACGCCGTGAAAGAGTGATACACAGTAACTAACTCGTAAGAAAATGAATAACCTCTCTTTAACTAACTCAAAGATGCAATTAGCAAGTGATTGAAAAGGTTGCTATTTCAGACAAGCCCGGAGAGAGGTTAGGGGTTGATGCAGATTAAAGGTATTTGTCTCCCTACAATTACACTACTTTACGTATAGAAAATGCTGCTCCAGTTTGAAAACACGGCCTACCTATATTTTAAAAAAATTAATTTTTTTTATTCAAAAATAATTTTTTATATATTTTAGATTGTTTTCATGCGCTTAATCTAAAAAATAATATTTTAAAAATTAAAAAAAATTATTTTAATATATTTAAATATAAAAAATACTTTGAAAAGCAATTACACTTCTTAACATGTTGAATCTGATTTATTTACTAAGTCAATTTATATCTCATCAACTTAAACTTTATCTTTTACATCAAACTATATTATAGTTGATATTGTTAAATAGAGTTAATCGTACAAGGCAATCCATATTTGGATCGCGAGATCCAATTTTATTTTTTAAAAAAATTAAAAGGATGTATTTTTATTATTTTTTTTAACAATTCTAAAACAATGTTATATTAACTTGGTCAATCTTTTTAACTAATAACCTGAGTTTTGGAATGCATCATGTGTCTGGTTGGGTATTATAATTGTGTCTAAAAAATATACATCACTTTACAAAAGAAAATCATGCCTGGATTTTTTTTTTTTACAAGGGTTATTTCATGTATATGTTTTTATAATTATGTCTAGCATTGCAATGAACTGCAGCCAGCAAAAATAAAGGGGTTTATGTTTATGATTTTCTTATACAATTCCAATTTATTGGATTGGCGATTGCATGCTAAAAGCAAGGAAGAGAAGGGTGCCCGTATACGATTTGTCGTCACGTGTTGCCGCACTTCGTGTTGGCGTCAACTTTTATTCCTGTGATGCCATTTTAGATCTTGTATTTTAAAAATATTTTTAAAAAAATTTAAATTTTTTTTAAAATAATTTTTTTATATATTTTCAAATGATTTTGGATGTGTTGATATCAAAAATAATTTTTAAATAATAAAAAAATATTTTAATATATTTTCAAATAAAAAATACTTTAAAAATAATTAATATATATTTTAAAACACTCTGTGAATTATATATATATATATATATATAAGCCTATATTGACTATTTAGTGGGTGTTAGCAAGCGCGTAATTTAATTGTATTTTAAAAAATAATTATTATCATAATCATATAAACCCTTTTTGATCCAGATTAATAGATACACAAAAAGATTTCAAAATCTTTACTTTTCCAAAAGTAAGAGAGAATTGAATGTGACAATTATATATCTAATAATTTTTTTAGCAAAGCAATTTCAAATCTCAATTATTTAAGTTTACTAGATTGCTATTTATTCAAAAATTATTTTAATTTAATAGCTTAAATTTATAAATAAAGTTTCAGGAGATGATTTATATTATTGTCTAACACACCTTCTCAAATGAAAGTTTTTTAGGTTTGAAACTTGCACAGGTCCATATTATCTTGTATTTAATTTTTATCAAATAAATAAAAATAGCGATATTCAAACTCGTGATTGCTTGACCATCAAGATTCTGATACCATATCCAAGAATCATCTTAACTTAATAATTTAGGTTTTTAAATAAGATTTTAAAAAAATAATTTATATTATTATCTGATATTATCCAACTAATTAAAGAAAAGTGTTCTTATGATGCGGTTTTCAAGAAATAATAAAATTTAATAACAGAGAAAAAAAATAAATCACCGTGGGTTAATCGTTGAGGTGTCCACTTTCTCTACGAGCTTAATTGATTATCTAAACGAGGATCGGTAATTCACCATGGATAAACACTGTTATGAGATAATTTTAAAGTTTCCATACTTCCTTGGCATATTTTAGAAAACCCCATCAGCCGACATACATATAAATTTATGATATTTATTATGAACTTCGCATGAAATTAAGAATATTGTCAAAGTATCATGGATTTGATGCGATTGATTGTTGACAAAGCTTGAAACACACCTTTTCTTAATCGTCCAAAGGAAGCTTGTTTGCATGGAATCTATTAAAAATGTTGGCAACTTGGCATGTGCAGTACTCATCAATGTTCTTATTTCCAGTGTCGGTTATTTTTTATTTTTTTAAAAAAATAAATTAATTTTTATAATGTTTTTAGATTTATAATAAATTTTAAAAAATATTATTTTAATACAGTAACAACTCCTAGTAAACCCGTTGTTTTTTTTTTTTTTTTCGTTTTTAATTTATTGTTTTGGTGAATAGAATCCGAGAATCATATAATTATAATCTAAGTGCACTTCTCAATGGAGACATCATTTGTGGTGATGGAGGTGTGGCTGATAGCTGGTTTTTGCAGATATTTTTATAAAAAGAATTGTCATGATTTTTCATTATAATAAAGTTGAAGGTTCGCTTACAGCATACTTCCATGCTTACATAATTTCTGTAGACCGCGACATCCTTTCTTGCTTGTCTTTTCCACCCTGCTAAAGTTCAAAGCAATTCTTGATTTTTCCCTCTCTCTCACTTGTGCACGAGAAGAGAACCAAGGACGAGTGGACCTAATTTCCCCTCCGCTAAGGCTGCGTCTATTTCTTAAAAACGAATTTCTATAAAACTTGTTTATTTTTTTATATTTATTTGTTATTAAAAAAATTAATTAACAGAAAAATATTTTTACAGTAAAATAAAAATTTAACTTAATTTTCAAGAAAGTGTTTTCTTTTTATTTTGAGCAAAAAAAACACTTTACGAAAAATTGTGAAAAATTTAAGTGTCATATTATTTGCTAATTATATCAAATTTGGTCCTCAAATTTTTTATTACTATATATATTTTGTTTTGAATATTTATTTTTCAATTTCATCCATTAGAATTTAATTTTTATATTAATTTTGTTATTTATTTTTACAATTATTATTTGCTTTTCCCTTATCATTTTTTAATTGAAATTTTTTATCTATCAAATTTGATTCTCATTCTTTTGATTGTTACTTATTTTATTTGAAATAATTTATGAAATGTTAATTATTATTATTTTAATTTCTTCATCTTTTTTTTATTTATTTTTAGATTTGATATCTATTATTTTGATTATTATTTATTTTATTTGAGATAATTTATGAAATTATATATTTTTTTCAATTTTATTCTCATTCAACTTTTATTCTGTAAGATTTTTTTCTCATTATTTTAATAAACTTAAAAAAATAAAATATTAATAAGTTATTTTTCAGCTTCATTTTTTAATATTAAAAAGTGTTTTACAACTTATTTTTCATTATACTACTAAATATTAAAAAATAATTTATTTTTTAAAAATTTATTTTTTTATAATTCACTTTACAAAAAAAAACTTTCGAAGTAAATAAACGACCAAAGTCCTCCTATATTTTCCTGTAGGTGAGATTTGGTCCATTATTGCTTTGTTCTTGCCTAATGCAAGGTTATAAAACCCAATTCTAGTGGACACGTGTGCGTGTAGATGTAATTAAGTGCATTTCATGGGAGGAGGAACGTTAAGGTAATTAAATTTGGTGCATACAAAATTGTGTACTTCCGGACTGAACATATGCTTCAAGTGATAGTAGGCGGTTCGATTATATATATACATACACAATACAATCTCGGCCATAATATCTGGTGGCGAAACCAAATTGGAAAGTGCTATTCCCACACTCTGATGTCTATTCGCACACCCATTATTTGTTGGTGGACGAAATTATCCTTTAACTTCAGAATAGCTTCAAGTGTGCTTCGTGGAGGCCAGTGATACTCTTTTAATTTAATTAATTATTTACCCGCGGTGTCTCTCTCTCTCTCTCTGATAAGTATTATATTTGTTTGTTTTTATATTTTAAAAGTATTTTTAAAAAAATTTAAAATTTTATTTTATTTTATTAGGTGTTTTTATATTATTTTAATGTGATGGTATTAAAAATAATTTTTTTAAAAAATTTTAAAAATATTATTTTATTATATTTTTAAATAAAAAATATTTTAAAAAATAATAATTATTATATTTTAAAAACATCTGATAAAAACGGAGGTGTAAGTAACTATCAAACATCTCAAAGCCCACCTTTTTATATTTGTCTGGTGCATGCTACAGAAATGAAAATCTCCCCCTTTTTTCTTCTTTCTTAATGAATTGCATTCTGCACAACTTGATCAGATTGTATATGACGGTTAAACCGTATTTTTAAAAAAAATTGATTTGTTTTTATTTTAATTAATTATTTTTATTTTTTAAAATATATTGATATTAAAAATAAAATTTTTTAAAAAATATTATTTTAATATATTTAAAAAATAGCTTTAAAAAATAAATTCTATTACATTTCCTAACAAAAAAAAAAAAAAAAGAAAAAAGAAGAGGGATACGATTATGTTCGGTTGCCCAACATAAACCATCGAGGTTCATGTTTTAAGCATGAAATCCATTGAACTCGTGACTTTTTTTTCTTTTTTTTTTTTAATTCCCTTTCCCAATTGACACCCATCGTAAAGAACCAAACCAAACTATATAGTAACTTCTCGAAAGTAACTTGTAGAAATCCCAAATTGTTTAGTTTAAGGTTTGGTTTAGTAGATTCAGTTTTTTTTTAAAAAAAACATTATTCGGTTGAATTTTTTTCTCCAAGCTGAACCATTTGATCCTACACGAAAGAAAGAAAAAACTCCAAATTACTATTCCTTGTATGCTCCTACACTCTCCATACAAAACGCATCACCAAAACCACCAAAAAACTAGTATATGCCGCGAGAAGTGTACTCTTCGGCTTGCATTGTCCCTTTGCTACTCTCAGAAACGAGTCAAATCCACCTCTCAGTCTCCCCAGATGCTTGCTCCACGAGAAGACATTCAGACAGATAAATCCCCATCTCACCAAACTTCAACATTATAGCACAGTTAAAACCAAGCAGAAAACGCGCACACTCAATCAAATGGGACAATCCCATGATCTTTACATATAAGTTACACTGTTTTACCTCTTGGGGTTTTATATATGTTTTAGTTGTCCAATGGCTTCTTTATGGAGTCCTGGCATTTTGCTTGTTCTTCTTCTTGCTTTTCTGCTGAAGACTTTGCCCCTCGTGATTCTTGCTAAAAGCAATGTAAGTTTCTCTACTTGAGTTCAGCTCTTGTTTGTTTCATGGATTTGTCTGCGTCTGATCTTTTTGGTCTTAACAGGTTTACATTGTGTAAATGGGAGACAAGATCCATGACGAGCTTGAGCTGGTTCAAGAGTCACACCATGAGCTTCTGTCTGATATTGTTGGAAAGTTTTATTTCCGACACTTCATAATCTCTATTTCCATTTTTAATCTATCAATGTTACCTTAAATATGTTCAATTTTACTATTACATTTACCTTCTAAACGTTCAATTTTTATCTTTCTTCGTATGGTCATAGGAGTATTGAATGATTTTGTATGCTTTTGGCTTTCTTTGCTTTTGCTTTATGAAATTTCAGAATTCATATGCGCAAAATGTGTTTCACCGTTTTTAGCTTTGAATGCATTATTTGTGAGATTTGAATTGGCAGTAAAGAGAAATTAGTACCTTGTGGTATGGATTTTGACAGCAAAGAAGCTGCAAAGGAATCAATTCTATAAAGCTACAAGCATGGATTTTCAGGATTTGCTGCAGTGTTAACCGAGTCCCAAGCCAAGCTTATTGCAGGTGTTACAATGTTGGTGATCTTTGAAATCCATTTTCCTAGTCTAATTTTTTACTTCCAACAAGCCCCTGCAATTAATTCTCTCTTTGTTGATGCACCAACACAGATTTCCCTGGAGTTGATGGTGTTGTTCGAAACAGAATTCTTCGTTCTCAGACAGCTAGGAGCTGGGATTTTCTACACATCAAGCCTCGAGTTGTGGGTGGAACTCTTTCAAAGGGGCATTCTGGTGTGGGTTCCATCATTGGTGTCATGGACACAGGTCAGTGGGAAGACGCAGGCATCATTGTTGGTTTAGACAATTTACATGATTTCTTGTCTTACTTTCTTGTTGCAGAGGTATATGGCCAGAGTCAAAAAGCTTCAGAGATGAGAGTATGTCAGAGGTGCCATCTCGTTGGAGAGGGACATGCCAGGAAGGAGAGGGATTTAATCGCATGCATTGCAATAGGCTAGGGCTCATATTTTCTTTCTCTACAGGGTTCACTGTACTTTTAAACAGATTTGAGATTTTTAGACATGTCAATAGTAAGTAGCTATTATTGTTGATCTTAAATTCTGGTCATAAGAATTACATGATGGCTCTGCTTCGAGGAGATGGTTGACTCAAACCGAAGAGGATTAGACTTTAAGTGACTGTTTGAGAATACATAAAATAATATATTTTTATTTTTTAAAATTAATACATTAAAACAATCTAAAAAAAAACTTAATTTGAAACTAAAAAAAATTCAAATTTTTTCAAAATTGCTGCAATGCAGATCACTACTTAAGAAATGACTTTTCAAGTTCCTTTGCTTCTGTTTATGAACTGTACTTAAACGACGTTGCAGCAGAAATTAAATTGATGCTCACTGCTTGAATACTTGGTGCCGGAAGATCATTGGTGCTCGCTGGTATGTTAAAGGTTATGAAGCTGAATTTGGAAAGCTAAATCTAAGTGATGGGGTTGAGTTCTTATCTCCCCGAGATCGATGCCGGGGGCCATGGCACCCACACATCATCCACTGCAACTGGTGGCCTGGTGGAAAATGCAAGTTTTACGGGACTCGCTCAAGGACTGGCAAGAGGGGGTGCCCCGTCAGCTTGGCTGGCTGTCTACCAAATTTTCCGGGATACTGGTGGCTGCGTTGAGGCAGATCTTCTTGCTGCATTTGATGATGCAATCTTTGATGGTGTGGATGTGCTATCAGTATCTCTTGGGTCACCACCTCCACTTGCCACCTACGTTGAGGATGCAGTAGCTACTGGTTCCTTTCATTCTGTAGCTAAAGGAATTTCTGTAATATGCTCTGCGGGGAATTCCGGTCCATATCCCCGTACAGTTAATAAACACAGCACCGTGGGTTGTTACAGTTGCAGCAAGCACCATTGATCAAGCGTTTCCTAATATAATTACCCTGGGGAACAATCAAACCATAGTGGTACTTCCTGAATTTCTTTGGCAACGTAGAGAACTCGTGCTAAGGCAATTGGCATAATCTTGTTCCATAAAAGCACAAAATGTAGTTGCAGGTATACAGTAGATCAAATAATGAACACAGACGCAAAAGTTCGTAATATTTAGCTGCCTTTTTTAAAGGATTAATTAGAATTGATATTTTTATTGAGTGAAAATGATTATTCGAACTAAATGAATGATTTGGTAATTGATTCCAGCCTCAAAGGCGAGGTGAATACGGGTTAGGAACTGTTGAATGACATGTATAACGTTGTCTTAGAGGTTTTATTTTCCCAAAACAGTGTTTACAGGGAAGAATGCAGACACTTTTCACCCTATTGTTTTTGGAGAAGACAGTGCAGCTGATAATTCGTATGGCGTGTGTATTTGTTCACTTTGAACACTGAATGGGAGGGAAAGTGAAGAGGACATGATTGTAATTAAGTAGGTGAGCAACCCTATCTAATCAAGCTGGCTTGTGTATATGTTCAGTTGTTAGTTCTGTAAAAAGAACCTAAACTGCGGATATTTGGAAAAATAAGAGTGAGGAGAGGACATGTTCAGGGTAGCATTCGTGTGTGCAATCACGAGCGGAGGCCTCGTGGAAAATGACCCTCAAGCCCTTTGAATTTATTGTGCTCATGTTAAATTATTTTCAATAACAAAACCGTCGTGTCGGGTGAGTTTGATGATGACTCGTCACCAGAAGCGACACTGTGGCCAAACTTTTAGATATTCTCTTGGAAGGGGCCTGTTTTAAGGACCAAAAATCTGCTGCCAGGTCTGCAAAACATTCCGTGCTCTCTGTTTTGAAGTGAATTGCACCACACGAATTGATGCAAGATTTTTTCTTTTTTCTTTTTTCTTTTTCTTTTTGGATTATTTGACTGGTATCCAATCAAAGTGGTTAGCTCTCGTGAAATTGTTTGACATTTTCCACACTACCATTCATCACTCGATCAATGAATCATCATGCATGTGAAGAATGCTATCAAATCAATTTTAAAGAAAATAACTTAACTAGCAAGACTTTCAATTTGCTTTTTAGAAATATAAATTGAGTTTTGATCATTAAAAATTATATAATTTTTAATTTTTAAGTTGATAAAATTAATTAAAGTGTGTTTGAATTGACAGACATTCACATTAACTTTTTTTTAAAAGGAATGCTATCAAATCTTATTGGATTTATATTTTTGTTTTTAATCAATTTTCTTTCACCAATAAAGTTGTAGAGAGTTTTCGGAATGACCCAACTCACTATTAATTTCCCGTGTTGCGAAAGCATAGGCAGACAAGATTTATTGGAATCTATATGATTAAACTGAATAAGACCGTAATTTATTACCAAAAGAATCCGAATTTTTAATTCTAATATAGACAGACAAAGAGTTGATTAAGGCTGAGAGAGTTCTCTTCTCCCTGTTGCGAATTGGGTTTTTTTAAAAAAATTCAAGTACAGCCATGCCCACTTGCCCATTTGCCCGTGATTGATTAGAACTAATTTTCTACTCGTTTTTTTCAGCTGGAAAACATTAAATTTATTCTCTTATGCCATTTTATAGTTTTGAAATCGAGGGTGTGAAAACAATGTAAAAGGAAACAATTTTATATATTTTTTAAAGTCAAGAATCCCTTTTAAAAACAGCTCCAGCCTCATTGTTGTGAGTTTAATGATCCAAAGTATAGTGACAAGCTCAGATGTAAATGGTGATAGAATTCAATGTTTGCAGAAAAGACTGGAAATAGAGAATAAAAATGCATGTACTATGCATATGATTGCACCGTTAATGCAGCTAAACGGGAACTGTAGTTTTGTTATATATATATATATATTATAGACTATAGTTGTAAGCGGATTCCGACTGTTTGATAGTCTTTATTGTGTCAATGGTCGGCTGGATTTTGCTTGTGGGAGCACGAAACTACAAAACAAGGGGGACAAACAACGACGTTATTTGACTTCACTTGGATCACCTTTGCCTCAGGCGACAGCTGGAAGATAGACGAAGCGCACTCGGAGAAGCATGCATGTGCGGTAAGAAAATAAAATTAAAAATTAAAAAAGGCATGCTTCCTCGGTTCCTCCTGGTTGCTCCACCTCCCCTGCAGGGTTATTGCTCTTTTATCCTCGTACACGGAAACCCCAAACCATACCACCACACAGGGCATCCGGTCTGAATCCAATTAGGAACTCGTGTATTGTGGGTTAGATTTTTTTAAAAATAAAAAAATTATATATCTAGATTTTTTTATATATGTTTTTATAGTTAAGAAAAATCTAAGTGAAAATAAAAAAGTTTATGCATTCACTACACTTTCTTTTGACCACAAGACGACTGACTGGCTTTGACATATTTGCGTAGCAAAAGTGCTCTGCTTTTCTAGAACAAAGAAGCGAGGGCACCCATAACTCGAAGTTATGGTGACAATCAACTAATCTAGACGAGGCTTGTTAAGTGATTGATAGATTAAAACAAACTTAATCCAAGAGATGGACATTGTTTTAAAGTACGTGCTCGAAAACTCAAGAAATTACAAGTTTGAATTACATGTTACATATACAATTCGGATAAGGTAATTAAAACTCAGTTAAATTCTAAATTCTAAATTATTTTTATATGTTTCTAATTTAAAAAACAAAAAAAAAAAATCAAACATTGTTGGTCCAGAAAATCAAGCTAACCCATCTAACCCATTTTGTTAGGGCCCGTGTCGATGGACCCCCTTATCACTTTGCTTTGTTATCTGTCCTAAATGTTTTTGAAAAAATAATCAAACTATAAATTGTTTGTTTTGTCTAATTTCTAGCCATTGTGATGCCTAAAAAAATAGAGCTAATATAAACTGAATTTTAAACCCATTGTTTACTCGTAGCACCTAGCAAACCTAAGTTATTATTTTTTGATAAACTTATTAATAGTTTAAAAAAAATCAAAAATTATTCTAAAACTTAAAATCAACTCGAAATAAAAAATCTTATCAAGATTATATATGTTTTTGTTGGGAACTTAAAGGCAAAAATAAGAGAAAAAAATAACTGAGCAACCCTCATTTAGTTGCATCAATTTGACACCAATTTATTCTCAAATTATAATTAGAAGAAATAGGATTTCGATGATCATTTAGATCAATCAAGTACAAATTATATCAATTAAATTTACAAATCACATCAGTTCAGTATGAATTATTTGAAATATATTCATTTCTGTTAGTGTTAATTTAGCATCAGTATACTTTTATCTTTCAAAAAATCATTGGGAAAAGGATCAGGAAATGTATTTATTAACAATAAAGTCAATATTCGTGAAACAGGCCCAATTATTGGAGGAAGAAAGAAAGGGGATATGCATCTGGCAAGGTCTGTCCGTGTAGCTCTTACAAACAGCAACGGCTGCTAAAATCATGATCATGCTACATCTAGTGGTCGTCAACGGAGATAGAATTTTATTTTCCTATCGAATCATATTTATTTATTTGTTTTTACTTTAAACACCTTTTGTACGAAATCAATTCTCTCTTCAATTATCCATATCTCGACTTATCTCACTTTATTTCACTGTCATTTTTTTTTAAATTTAAATCCATAAAAATAATATAAAAACCAGATCCACTTACCATGTAAAAATATAGCATAAATATACATACACACTTGTTTATTTTGAATTCAGTTGGAAAGGTTCAGTGACTTTTTATAAGTGCAGTAAATGTTATTTTTTAAAATATTTATTAATTTATTTTAAGTTCATGATGCAACGCGCTTACAATTGGCTTGACTCACGTGGAGCCCTTTAATGTTTCGCAAAAAGAACTCTCATTCCACCCGCTCTCTCATAGCAAGTTGAGTCTGTTGACTGCTGAGCGTGATTTTTTAAGAGAAAAGAGGAAGTGAAAAATCAAACCAGTGATGGTGGCTTGGTTAGCGCGGATATTGAAACGTGTATTTGTTTTTGTGTTTAAAAATTTAATTTTTTTTTATAATTTTAAATTATTTTTATGTATTGATGTTAAAAAATATATATTATTTTAATGTATTTTTCAGTAAAAAATACTTTGAAAATTAATTTTTATTACTATTACAAATATTAACAAAGCTAATTTGATAAATAATTAAAATTTGGAAAGGTAGTTTGTGTGCGCAAGAAAGTCAAAGTGATAGAGGTTTTTTATAGATAGTCGTTGCTGTTTTTTCTTTGTTTTTTGAATGATATTTGGCGCCGTATATATGCTACCATATCTTAATTTCGATCATAGCTTGTGTAATTTCATTTTTTATATAAAAACGATGTGGTTATATTTTTTTATTATTCTATATAAAATTTATTTGATAAATTAAAATAGTTTATATTAAAAAAAATATAAAAAATAGTGAAAGATGTAAAATTAATAGTATCTTAGCAATTTGATGATATATATATATATATATTTGATATTTACATTTATTTTAAAAATTAATAGAGTTATTAAAAACCTTTTACATTTCTATTTTAAATATAAAAATATTCAAATTCAAACCAAATTTACTAAATACGAGTATTAAATGCTCCAGTTATATTGTTTTTCTACCCGTATAAAGGTAAAACCCGTTATATAATAACTAGCTTATATCTTACTTTTACATGAGAAAGTAATTTCATAGTATTCAACAAGTAACTTAGTAATATAATATACTAGTCTTTTTAGTAATTTTAAACAAAAAAAGATACAACTATGAAAAAAATCTTATATGAGATATTTTTATTATTTTTTATGAATTATAAATTTTATATTATCCCTCCTATTAAATTTGAAGATATTTCAATTTAAACCAAATTTAGTAATTAGTGACATCATATCAAAAAAGAGACACAACTATTTAAAAAAAAATCTTATTTGAGATATTTTTATTATTTTTTATGGATTATAAATTTCACATTATCTCTCTCCTATTTAAATTAGAAAATATTTCAATTTAAACCAAATTTATTAAAGATGAATTATTAAATACTCCCTAATTAGTGGTATTATATTAGTTATTTTTCTGGAGTCACTTTAAGCAAATAAAAAGATATAACCATGAAAAAAACAATATAAGAAGGGATATTGTTATTATTTCTGATGAATTATGAATTTATTATTATTATTTTTCAAAATAAATCTAAAAAATAACTAATAAAATGCTTTACTCAATCATAAACACGTAAAAATATTCAAAAAAATAATCACAATGGTTGAGGTGGTCTCTCATAACACCACCTCAGATAAGGTGATTTTTCGTGTTCTCATCGTCCTCCAGGGTTTTTCCTCGCAACCTTCTACGGAGTTCATTTCCCGGTGAAACCTTCAACGGAGCTGTCACAAGATAAATAGAACCTCTCTTTTTCTCAGCAATTAAGTACTAGCCTGGGTGTACTTAGGACTGGGTAGATTATGTTGAAAATTCAAAACAATGATTTTATTAATAAATGTTACTAACTAAAATCAATCCATTTTAAAACATTGACTTCCGGGATCTTTCTCGCCGTAAATCAAGGCCAGCTGAGAATCGAGATGGGAAGAAAATCAAAGGATCCGGTCTAACTAACGACGAAAGCGCTTTCAAAATTTGTTCTTTTGTTTTGTTTTTTGTCTGCCCTCGGCGTCGTCGTATGACCAGGCCATGGTGGGTAAAGGTTAAAAAATCTACATGGAAACTGGGGATTCGTTCCAAAAACAAGCCAACCATTAAAGACCCAAGAATAGTCATCGCCTAAATTGACCAAATATCACTCACAAATACAATCCACCATTATTAACTTTTATACGCACAAATTTAAATTTTCGAAAAAGGAGTTCCTAATAATAAGAGAGAGAGGAGGGGATATATAGGAGAGAAAGAGGCAGATAAAAGATAAGCCATTAACTCTGCACCAGTTTCGCCCAGTAACAAGCCTTCATTTCAGTGCCCAGCGAGCACCATCTATCCTCAGCTTCTTCTTTCCCTTCATCTTTATCAGGTAATTTAACCATTTGTAACACACAAACAAGGAATTATCTTTTTTTCTAAACAAAAGGCCTGTATATTCAGGGAATCTTGCTTAAAGTTTTCTGGTTCTTGAATTTTGAACATAGAGATAATGGAATTCCGCGTGGAAGAAAGAGCCTTGAAGTCAAGTCTGCTTAGAGAGCTAGATACAAAAACAACCAGCGAACAAGCTTTCTGTGAAGATTTCTTGGCTCTGAATACACCTGGTGTTGTTCCATGTGATCAAGATTTCTCAGTTGATTGTTTCCTGGACTTCTCTAATGGTGAATTCAAAGATGGTTTTGAACAAGAACAAGAAGAAGAGAGAGACTCTATTTCTGTTTCCTCTCAAGACCGTGTTGATGATGATTTTAACTCTAACTCCAGCAGTTTCTCTGATTCTTTTCTCGCAAGTGAACTTGCTGTACCTGTAAGTTAAAAGGGTTGAATTTTGTCCATTTTTTCCCTTTTTTCGATGACTTTTTGTGTTTTTAATGAAACCCATGTTTTGTTTTTTTGACAGACTGATGATATAGCAGAGCTTGAATGGGTATCTCACTTCGTGGATGATTCCGTGTCTGATGTCTCTCTTTTGGTTCCTGCCTGTAAAGGACCATCAAAACGCCATGCAAAGAACCGGTTTGAGCCAGAAACCAAACCTACTTTCGCAAAAACTTCTTGTGTTTTTCCTTCACGGGTTCCCTCCAAGGCGAGAACCAAAAGGTCCAGACCCACTGGTCTGAC
Organism: Populus alba; assembly: GCF_005239225.2. Taxonomy (NCBI): domain Eukaryota; kingdom Viridiplantae; phylum Streptophyta; class Magnoliopsida; order Malpighiales; family Salicaceae; genus Populus; species Populus alba. The sequence goes on from NC_133292.1 coordinate 10,193,298, forward strand.
CTGGTCGGCTGGGTCGAACCAATCAGAGACACCGTCATCTTCAACATCATCGACCTCGTCAATGCCTTGTCTTGTTGCAACCAACACGGTTCAGACAGCTGACTCGTTATCGTGGTTGAGTGAACAACCGATGAGAAATTCAAAGAAAAGACCGGCGGTTCATACCAGTGGGTTAATGGCTTCAACCCAATTTCAGCGTCGGTGCAGTCATTGCCAGGTCCAAAAGACCCCACAGTGGCGAACCGGTCCCCTTGGTGCCAAAACTCTATGCAATGCTTGCGGGGTTCGTTATAAATCCGGTCGGCTCTTTCCGGAATACAGACCGGCATGCAGCCCTACTTTTTCGAGTGAAGTTCACTCAAATAGCCATCGAAAAGTGTTAGAGATGAGAAGGAAGAAGGAAGTTGCTGGAGCCGAGCCCAGGTTGAACCAGATGGTTCCTAGTTTTTGAAGGTTATTGATAGGATGTAGGTTTAATCTGAACCAGAGTCAAACCCAGTTTAGTTGTAGTCCGGTTTTTTAACCTGAAAACCCGGTTTCAGCAAGTCCGTTTCTGCTTGCGGGCTGCAGACTTGTAATTTGTCACCGGACGGGCAGTTCCAACCTGGTTTCTAGGGATGTCCTCCTATCTCTAGTCTTATCCCTGGTACTTTTTTTTTTTTTTTAGTGTTTCTTTTAGTTTTGTTTTTGTTTTTTACTTTTTGTTTAGGGCTGATGAATAGAGAGGGTTTTAGAATAGCCAGTTGAAGGGGTAATATCTAGTATTGGCTTTGAATATTCAAAACAACTCAGCAATTACCTTAGACTATACAAAAAATTGGATTGATGGAGACAATTTAGGCAGGAAAACATGGTGGTGTTAGATTTCAGACCACCTAAACTTTTCAAATTTTGACGTTTGCTGCTTAGCCAAGTGGGTGAACTATGAATTGTTTAGTGCCATGCTGACTCAGACCCATGCTCCCAGTGACAAGACCAAGGACGAACAAGTCAAGGGTCATCACCGCTTTCAATTATATTTATTTCCAAAGACAACATTGACTTGCTCGTGCTATGTAAGCAATTGGTGCACCTGCATGTGGAGACTGGCCCTCCTTCTGAGGCTGACGGTGGTGGCCGTATCTCCAGGGACGGGAGCTATCATTATTGCGATGTGGGACACCATTTTCATCCATGTCTTCCACGAGAGCATGATGCTTAATCCAAGTGGTTAAAAAAGAATTCTCCCCCCGTTTAATTTCTTTAATTTAAATCCTAAAATCAACATTTAGAAAAACTGGTTTCTCTTGAACAACACCACTCCCATCTGTCTAAAAGACAATAGATCCTCACAGGGGTGGTGGTGATGATTTAGGGCAAGTAAATTGCCAGCAAAGAGATAGACTCCAGGAAGAAACTCCTCCTCCTTGTAGCTGCAAGCTTAAGAATGAATTCCGGGGATGATCATGATCCTGTCACCTTGCTTTCATGCACAGGAGGAGATTCCGTGACTAGATGGTAACTGGGGGCCATCAATTTGATTGGACATGGAATTTTGTGTAGGGCTATAAGATTGTAAATATCTCCTCGCATATCATATCGTAGATCTTTTTCTTTTTTAAGAGTCATTCTGGAAATTATATGAACAGTTCATCGTCCACCTTTCGCAATTCAATCATGATCATGGGCATTTTCTAGTTGGGCTAACTAAATGGAGGGGCAGGCTACTTCAGAGCCACACTTGAGGTAATCATTGAATCCAACTAATGGGATTTTATCAATAAGATAAATCTGGTGCATAAATGGATGGACAGGCTTTTAATTTTTAATTTTTTGCTAAGACCATCTAGCTTTTCAACATATTTTATTACTTAGATGTATAGTAATTAAACCCCATTTAAAGTGAGGTTGGAGTAGCAGTTATAGGTTGCATATATTAACCTAGGCCAATCATATTTTTTTTGTAAATAAAGAATTAAAATAATATATATATATATATATATATATATATATATATATATATATATATCACGAACATTTACTTAGATTTTAGATTTGGACTGGGTTCATCGAATTTTAAAATAATACTTCTATGTTATGAGATGATTAGAAGAAAAAAGAAGGGTTAGACTAGAGACTTTAATGGCATGACCATTAATTTAATTAGACTCGAACGTTTTCGGGGCTATGACTATTTTTATATATTTTTTTACGCATGTAATTTTCATTTTTCCTGTTGGAATTTACCTTTAATCAACTGCAAGGCTTAAAAGAATTTAATCTTGCCTGTTCACTTCTAGATTGGGCTGGGTGGTTGGGTAGGCTACTAATTTATTGACACTCCAAAAACCCACTTCAGGGAATGGGCCTGTCTTTTATGGATTCAACTCCATGGGATCTTCTTACCCAATACAATTACACAGTAATGTTAATCTTGAATAATATAGATTCTATTTTATAACTTAACAATAATGAGTAGATTGAGATAGTTTTTTTAATATAGTATTAAATGTTGATAATCAAACAGCTTGAGTTTAAATATCATTATTTTTATTTATTTAATAAAAATTAAGTACAAACAGGTAGGTTTTTACAAGTTTTAAGTCAAAAAAATTTTTTTGAAAATATATATTAAAGAATAATAATAAATTATATCTTGAAACCTTACTTAATAGTTTAAATTCCTGGATTGAATTAATTATTACTTTTTAAAACATCATAGGAAAGATAAATTATTAATATATGTTAGAAATTGCGATCCCCAAATAAATATTTTTTTTCTGAATATACATTATAATTATCTCATACATTGAAAAATGGATCCTGTTGAGAAATTCCATAAATTCAATAGTAATATTAATTTAATGAACTTTTTTCAAAAACAATCTTGTACATTAAGTGAGGATCTCATGCATTGAATAAGTGAATCTGAAACGTAAAGTTAGAATATCATATATTTAACAAGTGGATTCGGCCAAGGAATCCTTAATACATCCAATGTTTTAGGCTTTTTTAAGAGTGAATTCCATAAGCTTAGGCTATAAATCATTTTAGGGGATAAAATCTAAATCTCACTGGATTTCTGGGGATATTATTAAGATTTTCTTTTTCAGTGTCAGAGCCCCCAGCAATTGCTTGAATTATCAACTCAAAGGTAATTATAATTATTTTTTAAATTTTTTTTTTCTATATCAGTACATTAAAATAATTTAAAAATATAAACAATACTAATTAAAAAAATAAAAAAATAGATTTTTTTAAAAGCATTTTTAAAACATAAATGAATTTTTTTTTATATAAAGAAGTGACCTCGACAAAACCTTGAAGCATAATTACCATGGCTTCCTGGCTATTTCCTACAAGGAAAGATAAAAACAGAAAAGGAAAAAAGAATTGAGAAGAAAAGTAGATTACACAGATAAGATGAGAGTTTTCTTCCCTTCTTTCCACGATTTAGATGGAAGTTAGGTGGAGGCGGATGACCCAATGGTGCCATATGCTCTTTGGGCTCAACCGCAGACCTGTCATCATCTTTACTTTACAATACTGCTCTTGTTTTATAAAATCACGATTATATTTTAAAATATTTTTTTTAAAAAAATGTTAATTATTTTATTTTTAAAAAATTATTTTTAACATCATCATATTAAAATAATATGTAAAATAATCTTTTTGAAGTGAAGAAAAAAATAAAAAAATTTCAATTTTTTTCAATTTTTTTTTTTTAAATAAAAACAAATAATCAAATGAGAGTGTTTGAATTTGAAAGAAGTAAAATACTTTCTCTTATTTGTCTTTCATTTTTTTCTTTTAATTGTAAAAATGTAAAATGGATTTTTGAGTATTACTTTGAATTTCCATCTTATTTACCATTCAACATGTGAAAAAACAAAAAAACACTACAAGATTATAAATGTCTTGTGCTATGTACATGGTGTAGACTGTAGAGTCATAAAATTTTATATTATTTAATAAAAAAATATCGTCTCATGTTAACAAAGAGAAAATTATTTAAATTTAAAAATATTTTTTTTTTCAATGTTTATCGCTTAATAATTAGTTATCAAACTAGTGAAATATTTCTTCTTGTACCTTTTTTTTGTTTGTTGTATAAGGTGTTGTTTGTAATTACATTTTATGAAAAAATAATTTTTTTATGTTTTGATGTGAAAAATAATTTTTTTTTAAAAAAATTATTTTAATGTATTTTAAAATAAAAAATTCCGAAACAATCCCATTATTTAACCCTTTTGTTTTTAATAATATATTGGAGTTGTGTTTGGTAAATGGTATGTGCATGAGATTCGATGCTAAGCAGGAGAAGTTTTTATTCCATCCTGTAGTCTGATTTCTGCTCCCCTTCCTCTACTGGGAAGAGTGTATCCCTTCCAGTTTTGTTTGATAGCAAACGCACCTACAGTGTCGAGGACTGCACTTGTGCTAAAAAGCACAAAACAGAAATGGAGCCAAGTGGTGCCATGTGTAAATAACAAATAATGATTTTATTTTAATATATTTTTAAATAAAAAATATTTTAAAAATTAATCTCTGTCGTACTGCCTCCCGCACAACTACAAATATGGAAAGTCAAATGAGTGTTAGCTTATTTAGCAGTATAATTACAATTACTTTTCAAATAATTTTTTCTGTTTTGCCAATGATTTTTTTTTTTTTTTAACATTAGTATATCAAAATGATTTGAAAACACTAAAAACATATTAATTTAAAATTAATAAAAATTTTATTTTTTAAAAAAACATTTTTGACACACAGAAATAAATAGGAATTGGCCATGTAATTCTACCAGGTTCCTTGAAGCTGTTACCTTCTCATATAAGCAATTTCCCTGAAGAGATACCATTTATAGATACAAGCAATCAGCCTGTCAGTATAAATGCACCCACTCACTCACTAAGCAATGCATGTTACCCCAAAAAATCACATTTGTGCCAAACACCAACACACACACATGGATTCTCCCCTACTCCAGTCTCTTCAATCTCCTTCCATGCTCTTCATCTTAGCCTCGCTGTTTGTCTCCATAATCTTATGGTTTCCAATTCGTAAAAAGCTTCCGTACCCCCCTGGGCCAAAAGGGTATCCGATTATTGGGAATTTGGGTATGGTTGATCAACTGACCCACCGTGGCTTAGCCGCCCTCTCTAAACGATATGGTGGGCTCTGTCACCTCCAAATGGGAGGGCTCCATGTCGTGGCCGTGTCGACACCAGAAATAGCCCGAGAAGTCCTTCAAGCCCAAGATGTTGTCTTTGCGAATAGGCCTGCAAATGTTGCAATTGTCTACTTGACTTATGATAGAGCAGATATGGCGTTTGCTAATTACGGTCCGTTTTGGCGTCAGACTAGAAAAATCTGCGTCATGAAGCTCTTTAGCCGAAAAAGAGCTGAATCATGGGCCTCCGTGAGAGATGAAGTGGAGTTTACTGTTAGACAGGTATCGGAAAAAACCGGTGAACCGGTTAATATCGGTGAACTAGTGTTTGCATTAACAAGAAGCATAACGTACAAGGCTGCTTTCGGGTCATCTTCGAATGAAGGGCAAGAAGAGTTCATGGAGATTTTGCAAGAATTTTCGAAGCTTTTCGGAGCTTTTAATGTTGCTGATTTCTTCCCCTGGCTGGGCTGGGTTAATGCTCAAGATTTCAATAAGAGGCTAGCCAGGGCTAGAGATTCTCTAGATGGGTTCATAGATACAATCATCGATGAACATATAGCCAAGAAAAACAATAGCAAAGGTCTCGATGCCAGAGATGAAGATGAAGAGGTAGACTCAGACATGGTTGATGGATTGCTGGCTTTTTACAGCGAAGATGCTTCTAAACATGATTTTGATGAATCAAAGTCCACTGTCAAGTTCAATAAAGATCACATCAAAGCTCTCATTATGGTAATGAAATATCGTTTTACTCTATGATATTCTCTTATTTATTTTTTTCCGTCATCAAAGACATAAATTTAAAATCAAAGCAAGCTAGATTCTTATTTATTACAAGAAGCACACTCCTGTATATTCACGACATCATTTTTAACTTTCGATCTTAATTATCCGTTAAAGATTCTTGAAAAATTACATGCGTTTTGGTGAACAAATGGCTAGTTTTTAATGGTAGTTGAATTCTGATTCTCTCATTATACGTACTCTCATTTTAAAAAATATTAAAATCGAAATAATTAAGAGCATGCTTGTGAACATATAAAAAAAATCCCTTTAATGTTTACGTTCTTATTCTTTCCACCAAAACCTAGTTCAATGGATTTGAGTTATTGACAGATTTGGTGTTATAGAAACTCAATCCTTACAAAAGAAGTAGGTATTTAAGTGAAAAATATTGTAGACATAATTATAGGAATTATATATAAAAGGTCATGCATTTATGGTCAAGATTTAATTTTTATTATAAGATTATACAATAAAAAAAAACTTTATGCTAAGAAGTCCATTTATAAAAACATCAACTCTTTAAAAACTTTCGATAAACTATTTCACCCTGGCAAGATACTTATATTATAATGTATTTAAATGCTAATATGTAAATATTCTCCCTCACCTACTAATTAAAAAAAAATATCAAGCATAATTGATGTACTTTATTTTGACTACCAATTCTAAAAATGTTTTAAAATAAGCAAATAAAAAAATATTATAAATTTTAAAATAATAGAATCACATCAAGCTTTCCAAATTATTAAACTGTTTTTCTTTTTATTTATTTATAAGGGATTTTCGGTTACGTTTGACTCATTTAAGCAAAAAGATTCACAAACTCTTATGATTTCTTCTGATTTTCGACTTTATATACCAATTAATGACAATTTGATTTATGTTCTTGGTTTTTTTTTTTTAGTCAAGCTTCATATAAAATTATTCAAATTTGAATTATGAAATATTTAATTCAATTAAAATTCTAATAATTAATTTTAAAACAATCTATCAGAAATCAGTAAATTAAGTTTTATAGATAAACATTAACTTGTGCCTTTACAGGATGTCATGTTTGGTGGAACTGAAACTGTGGCGTCGGCAATAGAATGGGCAATCGCAGAGTTAATGAAGAGTCCAGAAGACCTCAAGAAAGTCCACCAAGAACTCATGGACGTGGTTGGCTTGAACCGGACAGTCCATGAATCAGACCTTGAAAAACTTATCTATCTCAAATGTGCAGTGAAAGAAACCCTACGTCTCCACCCTCCGATTCCTCTCCTCCTCCACGAAACAGCCAAGGATACTGTCCTTAACGGGTATAGAATCCCGGCAAGATCACGTGTCATGATCAATGCATGGGCTATCGGGCGTGACCCGAATGCTTGGGAAGACCCGGATAAGTTTAACCCCAGTAGGTTCCTAGATGGGAAGGCGCCGGATTTTAGAGGGATGGATTTTGAGTTTCTTCCATTTGGGTCGGGTCGGAGGTCTTGCCCTGGCATGCAACTCGGTCTGTATGCATTAGAGTTAGCCGTGGCACATTTGCTTCATTGTTTTAATTGGGAGTTGCCCCATGGAATGCAGCCTGCTGAGCTTGATATGAACGATGTGTTTGGACTCACTGCACCAAGGGCTGTTCGACTTGTTGCTGTGCCAACTTACAGGTTGAATTGTCCCCTTTGAAAGGGAAGGAAGGGGAAGATGGTGGTGGTTAATTTTATGCCGTTGTTTCAAGAAGACGGTGACGGGAAGACGTGGGTGTTTGGATCATAGGAAGTGGATATTGATTGCTTGTTTCTTTAATGTTTCTCTTCCCGATTAATAAAACCATGTTGTTTATTGTTTCATCTTGATTAATAAAACGAAATTTTGTTTTTTGTTTCTTATAGCGTCGCAATATTTATCATATTATTAAATGCTAGATCTCCAACATGCTCTTTCCATCGAAAAGACAGAATAAACCAGGACTATCTGTTATATATATATATATATATATATATATATATATATATGATAATATTTATCACATTATCTGTTCTTTTATATATATAAAGAATTGATTCCAAAAGAGTTATAATTTATTTATTTATTTTGTGTTTGTTTATTACTTTTATGGTGTTTGTGCTTTCTTTTCAGATTTATTTGAGAATGTGATAGTTATTTTTTTTAGAGGTTTGAGAGTGATAGTTGTTGCTTTTAAAAGTGTTTTTTACTCGGAAATATATCAAAATAATATTTTTATTATTTTTTAAAATATCATTTTTAATTTCAACATATCAAAATATATAAAAACACACAAAAAAAAATCAAAATAAAAACATAAAAAAATAAAAGGTATTTTTAAAACACAAAAATAAAAAAAAGGATAATTAAAGCTTCTTCTCAAGCTTTGATTTGAAATTGAAATGGAATTTAAGATTTCACTGAGTTGGACTTCCCCTACAAACCTATAGAACCCCACTGGTTGTGTCTGAATTCCTAGTTAACAGGGTTTATGCATAGTTTTTTCGTTATGAATGGTTGGAATTCACAACATCTAAAGGCCTTGTTACAATATATATCTGATTTCGTTTTCTGTGTTTATTTTTTGGGGTTCTCGGTTCTCAACTAATCCACCACCATCACAGTCGTAAGTCGCAAGCCCACCGGTCAAACTCTCAATTCTTCATTGAAAGGTTCAGATAGACGCACCATTAAAACCCAATTAAAAAAATCCCCACAAATGACATGCCCATCACTGTTCTGGGACGACAGAAGGAGTAGAATACCAATCATTCGCATATAAGAACTTGAGATCAGTCGATATTTAGCAAAGATGCAAAAAATAATCAAACATGCATTTTGAAATCGTGTAATTTTATGATAAATTGAAAAATGTGTTGTGAGGGACAAGGTTTATTATTGAGAGTATGTAGTAATAATAGATCGATGAAAATTACATGTAATGCCTTGCTGGGTTTGGAGAATGATATCAACAAGATGGTATTAGAGATACATACAGCTTATAAATATACTACAAAACGGTTTTCAATCAATCCAAAGCGCAGCTAAAAACAGTCTCGGCCTCAAGCCATTTGCCACTAAACTGCTAAAGGGTCCAGAAAATGGATCCCCCACGTGGACATGTAGTTTCAGGCATAAGGTATTTTGTACATGGAAAGAGTCATCCTGACACAACAGAACCACCTAGCACCTAATTGAAAAACTAGGAGTTTCCAATTGGTTGCCATTAAACTACGAGAAAAGTTCAGGAGAAAAAGAAATCGTTTCATGCATGTCAACTAATCCATAAAGGCAGCTATCCGACTTCTAGAAACTATATAAAACACAATCTTCACAAATTTAGTGTTATTACACTGGCACCCAAGTGCTTCAGGCAAAACAACACCATTGTACAAACTTCTTGAAATCGCATCCCATCTATATGTTGAAAAATAGAGGTAACTTCCTAAAGTAAATTCAATCGTTGCCTTCTTTTTTTGGTTTTTTATATGGCATTAATGCTAAGGGTTGCGTGAAACAAAGCCTAGCTAGAATCCCCATGGGAAAATCAATAACTGTTCTAACCAATTAGGTATCCCTGTTTTTAATACAAAAAATGGCTACCAAACAATTCTACTGTAGAATTCGATTTAGTTATGATGACTGTTGCCATGATAAAAAAATGTAAATTTATAATTCTTGTAGAAGTTTTGCAATGAATTGGCAGTGCACTACAACAAGATACGGACCGTTGCAATGCCAACTGCACATATGGAGACGAGGGTACCTATGCAGTATTTAATCACATCGTATTTTGCTGCTTCCAGGTGGGCTCTCAATGCATGAATTTCCTGAAGACAAAATCAAATATTTTGAATTGAATCAACTTTGTATGTCATTACTCAAAAAGCAGCTGGAAAGCAAACATTATTTTCACTTAAAATCACTATACTCACCCGGTCAAGCTTGTTTGTGAGATTGGTGGTTTCTGCATTCTGATTAGCCAGCTCGTCACGTATGCGTCTGCACTTAGTCAAAGCATACATTATGAAGCAATTGAAATGCTAAAGTATCAAAATGACATCTCCAGGGATAACAAGTACAAATGAGAACGAACACAGATGGCAGAGTGAAATATTTTCCTTACACATGGTGACACCTTGGATCGGCATAATAAAAATTATGTTTTATAACAGGTCTTCAATTTTCATTTTGAATAATAAAAATAAAAAGACATTGAAATTCAATCATCTGTTTTCTGTCTCTCACTCTCCTGTTGTATGGATAACTAGACTCTTACCAATCAAAGTAGAATTGTAAAAAGGACCCTGTTCAAATAACCTAACAACATAAACTCCATATTTGGGTTCTTGCAGTTGAAAATTGAATAATGAACTAAGATTTAAACAAGTAGAGTGCAAATTTTACTTTGGGGACTCTTATTATTAACCCACAGACTGCACATTTAGGCTCCAATGCTGGTTGGGTAGATTAGTAAAAAAGTTGATTTTTCTTACCCTCTTTCGAGATTCAAATCCAAACGCTGTCCAGCAGTTACTTTATCAATTTCATACCTGTAGAGAGAGAAAATTCTTAAACATGAGCATCAACATAAAAAAACTCGTGTATCTAGCAGAAAACAACTTCTAGCACAGACCTCAGTTCACTGCGCATTTTATCTATGTCACCTCGTAATTTTTCAGTCTCACGTTGCAACAAAGAAAAATGATGCTCCTGCATTATGGATAGTTCTTCAGAAAAAATCAACACAACAAACACTAGGGTTAACTACACTAAAATCATCTAGTTCTCCTATTCCAAGGAAATACTAAACACAGATCAGTAATAATTCTATTTTATGCTTCTAATTGCTTAGAGAAGCACGGAAATATATTTATATAAAACTGAAGCAAGAGTTCAAGCATAGCAGCCCTGTCATTTACATTCTCTACAAAAGACATTCCAAACTAAAAAAATTCTTAAAGTAATAAAAATAGAATTCTAGAAAGCTAACATGTAGAAATGCTTTTAAGAGGGTACAAAAATCCCACCTATCTAACCAAATTTGTAATGTGAATGCATAGCTTAAAGGAAACACCATCAACGCTCTTAGTGAAACATTTGATACCACATATGGAGTGGCTGATAAACAATAGAACATGAACATATGCTTAATTTATAACGAGCCACACCTCACTCCTCCCTCATTCAGTGACCAATCCACAGGCTTCTGAAAGGCTAAAAAAGTTCTTCCATTGTAACCTCTCTAAGTTATAAACAGTCAATGACTCAATTCTACCTTTGACAACCTCCAAATTCTACCCATCAAACCATTTAAATTATTTAACTATTTTTTTCTAAGTTTAAACTTGATTTTGAGAAATCATTTGAAGACTAAACTGTATATGATAGAAAAATACAATGACCAAAATAACTTTCAATTGAGAACTTATAAGTAAAAATGAATATAGGGACCAAAATAATATTTTAAAAAAACATAAAAAACAAAATGTACATTAGCAAAAAAATCCATGGTGATAAGTGTCTATTTCTTATGGTGTTAGTTAATGATGTAAAAATTACGAAATTATAAATTAACTGAGTAATTTTTTTTTTAAAAAAGAGTAAATATGTCTTTTAAATACAAATTAGTACAGGGATGTACAGAAATGTTAGCCCTAAAAGACATCCAGGTATTTTCAAGATCACATAATTAAGTCCACGAACCCATTAAAAACAACTGTATTGCACAGGTAAAAGGATAAAAGAATTAACACTCCAATAACATCCTAAACCCTAAAAATACATTAATACAAGATCCTAGAAAACAGACAATTATACGTGATAGAAATAAATCAAATTCACAGTACCTGAGAACTCTGTACTTCAGACTTAAACTTCGACAGATTTGAGTCTTGAATCATTTCACTCTACAAAATTTCCAAAAATAAAGCAAACATCAATCTTTTTTTCAAAAACGGTACAAACACGAACACTTTTTTTTAAGCGCAGGAAGGACAAATCAAAGTCGGAAAAAAAAATGACTACCTTCTGCATTTCTGCCTTAGAAACAAATGAATTAGCGACATTCTCCAAACTATCATTCAACACTTCAGTAATCGCAGCCGTAATCGCCTCCGCTTGCTTCGACGGCACGCCTTGCGCTTCCAATCCTCTCACCTTCAAGAGAGAAAAAAATCAGTTATTTTCCACTTAATTGGACAGAAACTTCGAAATAGAAACAGAAATTAAATTAACTTTACCAGTGCTAAAGTATCAACGAGAAATGCGCGTTTATTGTTGTTAGGTCTAACGAGCTGCGAAATATGCCGGTAATCAAATCTGTTACCAAATGAACTAGAAGATGATGGGTTAATCGCTCGAGATTTTGCAAAGAAAATCGCAGAATTAACGCCTGATCTAACCACTCGACTGCAAAGAGCCATAAAAAATTCTGTTGAGAAAAAAAAGAGGGCTAAACTAATCCGTACAAAAAGGGATTAAAGTTTGTGCATTTTTTGTATTAAAGGAGAGTGATTTAGGGAAATGAAAAATTTAGGGAGAGGGAGGCGGGAATTGGATGTAGTTCTTGTTTGGGTAAAAAGAAATGAAAAGAGAGGCACTTGGTTTTGTTTATTTATGTTCGAGTGTTGGTTGCTGGCTTGCTGAGAACGCTTTCTGTGCTTGCGTGATGTGTTTTTTGTTTCCGACTTCCCTTTGTTTTTTATCGCTTCCCTTCACCAGTTGCCCTCACGTTTAGTTTTCCTTCTTTCTTTTTCTTTTTTATAGAAAACAATATTTATATTAAGAATATAAATTAATTTCGGAATCTATTTTATTTTTATTTTTTAGCTCTAAATCAACTTTTTTTATATTCTCGAATCATTTTAATATTCTAATAATAAAAATAAATTAGACTCCGAGAAAAGTCATGGTAAAAACGAAATCGATTCCTGTTTTCTTCCATGAATGTCAACTAGCCCATACTTTTCACTAGCAGGAGAGGTGGATTAGTTAACAAGGGAACGAGGGAGATGGTATCACGGTTAGAAGAGATCTGCGAGTCACTTTAACGTTTGCTAAAGCAGAAGGATGACCATGGTCGAGAGATCATCCAACGAAATCACCTCTTTTATCTGTACCGGAAACTTCTTCGCCTGAGGATCCTGATTTTTAGTGGCTCCTTTGAAGGTTTTGGGGAGGGGAGAGATTATTGTGACAACACGCCATGAAAGTGTAGCTTCAGTCATGCAAACCACATCAACCAATCTAGCCGTTTCAACTGTTGGAGAAAATCGGTAGAGAAATTGTCAGTAGGTGCAGTGGCCTACCTTTAGCTACAAGAACACTCGGGGCTCTATTGTGTTCTAACACAAATGATCAAGAACGGGATTTGCCGAATATCAAAGTTCTTCCAGCTTTATGAATTCAAAAGGGAAGAAGCAACCCTTATATGGATGAAAGAAAGTTTCAGACATTAATAAAGAAGACAAGCGTGACAAACATTTTCAAATGTTGTTATTCAGCTAAATTTTTTTTATTACTGTGTTAATTTTTTTTTTAAAAGTCAATATTGAATCACCCTAAAGAATTGATTCCCGTGCCAAATGATTCAACACATTGATGATATTACAAGTAAACTATCGCGTGATTTAGCAGTGCGAATCCGAGGGATAAATTGATACAATCATTTATTTAGATAAAGAAATAAGAACTTGAGAAACAGGTAGTGATCTCAGGGCATGTCGCCCATAAGCAATAGCCCATAAGCATAAATTATAATCGATTTGATGCAAAAAAGGGAGTAAAAAGCGTCAATCAACCAACAACCTAACTAGCAATCAAATCAAAAGGGTGTAGCTTTTCATGGAAGCGGAACAAATTATCCCAGGCATCTACCTCGTGCATTCAGATAAACTGTTAACAGAATGAGAGGACATACAGCCATGAGCCTACACAGAAAATCCAAGTATGGGAAATGATCGAGCTATTGCAAGAGGTTTGTACCAATATAAAGCATCAACTGATGATTATCATCACAACAAACTTCTATCAAATAAGATTACTGTACAGAGATTAACTAATCTATGCTGCCCAAAATTCATAAAGCTCTCAAGTATGCAAATAATCACATTGAGATCCTTTTTTGCAATGCCCATGTTCATGGTATTTGCACACTCTCTGCCCTTTAAATGAAGGTCTGGGAGAGTCTCCACTTCTGCCAAATGATGACTGCCTGTTCCATGGTTTGCCTCCACCATGACCAGAATCTCCACCGTGAGAACCTCTTTCCTTTGGGCTTGAAAATCTATCTCCAATTTGATTCATGTCACTTCCCCATGGGCCTGCATTCCCGGTAGGCACAGCCCAATTTGTATTTGCATTCCCAGGAGGTGGGGGTCCTTGACTGAGTGGAACCCAAGCGGTGTTTGCATTTGTTGGTGCAGGCCCTTGACCAGATGGTCCCCAGCCTGAAAATGCATTTCCAGGTGCTTGTCCCTGAACAGGAGCACCCCAACCAGGATTTGCATTTCCGGGTGCTTGTCCCTGGACAGGACCAACCCAAACAGGCTTCACATTTCCAGTTGCTGGGACCTGACCAGGAGCAACCCAACACTGATTTGAATTTGCAGGTAAGGATACTCCCCAGCCCATGTTTTGATTTCCTGGAATTGCCCCCCAGCCAATATTTTGGTTTTCTGACCCTTGCCTTGGAGTAGTGCTTTGATTCTCTGTAATACCCATGCCCCATGGTCTGCTGGACGGTGCAGAAGGTTGAATGCTTGACGGTCCTGGAACAGGAGCTCTCCAAGGATTGGTGCCAGTGCCTGTCACAGGGGAAACCCCACTTGGATTTCCTGTAGCCAAGGATGAAGTGGGGTTCTGGACAGAGGCTGGTGCATTGCTCCAGTTAGCATAGGTGCTGGGCTGTGAAGGCATAGAAGCCAGATTATTTGCCTCTGCCTTATGGGATTGGATACTTCCCCATGCTTGAGATCCAGTCCCAGTCACTGCAGCATGCGAGGCATTCATTTCTGGCCTTGAAATTGAACCAGCCCATCCATGTGTGCCAACATGAGAGTTACCACTAGTCACCGGCTGAACCAGGTTTTGGAGACTTCTTATATCAACAGCTGCATTAACAGAAGCTCCAGTGGTATCAAGTGCTGAATGCAGATGGGAATTAACCAGTACCCTGGGTGATCCACCAGTCAACATTGATTGAGAATGCATTTGAGGAGCAATTGAAGAGCTTGGAAGCATGCCTGTTTCTAGCTTAGGCACTGGGCTCACTTCATGAGACATTTTTGGAGTCCCAGAGATAACAGTAGCATGTTGCTGTTCTACATTGTCTCCTGAGGATTGGTTGGCGCCTAGTACAGAACCCACAGGTTGAGATTGAGTTGAAGTCCATTGACTTTCAAACACTTGCTCCTTTGTCAAACTTGTGGCAGTTTGTCCTGGAGTAGGAGAAGGGAGGTTTGTCCCAGAACCCCACCTATCCGTAGAGTACTTGGGCACCTCAACTGGAGCTGGTGCAGCTTGAGCAATATTCCCAGTATAAGAGGATGGTAGATGTGGACTCTGAACCAACTGAGTCTTCGGGAAACTATTGTCCACTGCTGGAGGGTCACTCTGGAAATTTCCAGACAATGCGTCAGTCAAAAGCATGGAGTCATCTTTTGTCTCAGTATTTCTCCATATACTCAAATCAGCAGGGAAATATCCAGTATTACTCCATTTCCGCAGCTGCACCATGGAAAATGGCCCTTGAATTTTTCCAGATGGATCTTTATAGTGCCATATTTTTTCCGATTCATTCACTTTAGCAGTAGATTGTGCGACCACTGTAGAGGGAGTTGCAGGTGAAATTTCTGGTGCAACCCTAGGAACAGATTCTGATATTACTGTAGAATTCCTAGCCTGGGATGCATTTGAAGCAATTTTTGGCATTTCCCAACTCTGGGACTGCTGTGTTGGTTTTTCTCTTCCTTGACCCCACAAATTTTCATTCGCGGACTCACCAACTCCAAAATCATCTCCTTCATTTGAGAAACCTTTATCAGTCATGTTTCTGCTTGGCTCCCGATTCATGCTCGAGTAACTCCTTGATCCACCCCAGGTATCATTTGAAGCAAAACCTCCTTTTCGAGGGGAAATTTGCTCCCTCCCTCTCCTGCTAAAGCCACCACCTCTACGTCTGAGAGAGTTTTCTGCAACACCAAAATGTATTTCATAAATAAAAGATGAAATATATAATTGGTATAAGCTAGAAGGATAGATTTGAAATGCACAAAAGAAAGGTAAATGACCTTGTCTCTTATCTTCTGTTTCGCTTTCATCTTCATCAGACTCATGACTTGGATCCATATTTGGGTCAGCATGTATTTCTGGAATTTCTTCCAATCTACGCTGGCGCTCCTCAGGTGTCTTTAGAAGCTGCAACTTCTCTACACATTCTCTAAGCGTGAACAAATGTCAAGGACTACTTAACTGTCCAAAGGAATGCAACCATTTCCAAAATTATAACGATTGTGACATAATAGAATATAGAAAGGTGTTCTAGTCTTCTACTTGATCAAATTTCCGTTCTTTTTTATGGACGCGCATGCTTATATCCAACCCCAGATCAAAATAACACATTGTCCTTTCTGCTTATAAGAGGAGCTATTTAACTTCATAAGCTGCCAAGAAACAATATTTAAACTTCTTAACAGATCATCAATAACCACTTGTATGCAATTAAACCTTACATGCTTGTTTCATGCAAATAAACTGATTGTGCACAAGGATGGGGGGATGATAATGCATTACACATATATAGCAACCTTCACAATAATTACAAGTTTTGTCTACATAACAATCATGTATAAAAGTTTCAAACAAACCTACTAGTCACTATCATTCATAACGAGTTAACAGAATCTTTTTTTTTTTTCCTTTTCAAGAAATATTATATTGTTGAGATGTTCAACTAAGGCTCATGAAAAAGGTCGTACTATTATAATTGAGAAGAGAAAAAGGCCAAATGAGCAGAAGGGGGTTGTTGATTACATAATAATGGCTACCTTCTCCCTTGAAAGAAAAAGGGAAGGAGAAAGGTGAAAAGGGTTGAGCATGATGTCAGTATACATATTCTTGATTTTAACCAAGAAATATATTCAAATCCTGCAAACCAACCAAAGAGAATAATATAACTGGTAGCAGCTCACAGGTGAAGTATCATCTCTGAAAATAGAGATCATGTAAACTTTCAACTTTTCAGTTTAAGTTTAAGAACGTATAACACGCAGCACCTTTATCTCAACCAGTTCACAAGACTTAAGGAATTGTTACGCTAAATCACAAATATATTTAGAATACCCAAGAACTCAACAGCTATTGAAGCATCCAGCATGAGGCTCCGGCTCCAGAAGTCAGAGAACACCCACACCTCCCATCATATGTCCAGATTGTAAAACAGGACATAAAATGGTAATGACAAGCAAACAACAGAATAGAATAAAAAAGAAATAATTGCTGATAAGATTTCAAGAGCAAAGGATATTCCTTTCTGTGTCCCATATCACTAGCTCGATCACAGAGATGACTGAAACGTGTTATCTCTGCTTCCAACAACTGCATCAGAATAAAGAGCATTAACTGTCAGGAAAAAAAAAATTGGAACGTAATTATCACATAACCACAGCATAAAGAATGAAAAGAGTATTAAATAAACAAAAACACAGATTAGATTGGGTACAAGAAACATATTCGAGAAGCATAGCTAAATAATCGAGTCCACATCAGAAGTAGCAGAAAACGATCCAAATAAAATTTACTTGAAGAGTGAAGCATACGCTCATTGAAAAATAAAGTTGCTTTGACAAACCATGGTGTTCAGCTGGAGTTTGGGAACACAGGATATTACAGGAAAAAGTAAAAGATATCGTCAATGAGCAAAAATATTCCACATTAAACACAAAATATCTATCTAATTAAGTTCAGTTATCTAATCTTCTATGCCATTTCTATCTGAAACAAAATGAATCCCAGAAAGTTTTAAATCATATAGTACCTAGGGAGATTCCATGTGTTAGAAGGAAACAGATACTAATCAAATGATCCAGGTGTACTGGTTGGATTGAAAAAAAGACTCAGTGATTAGAAGATGTATTTAATACCAAGTATTCTAGTACTTTATTTAAGGTAGCATTTAATAGGGAGAGTCGGTCACTGATGTGGCTGACAAATTTATTCGTTAGTCAACATAACCAAAGATTGTAATGAGAGAGGCCCCTTCCACAAAAAACTATGAAAACTTCTGATGCTCCAAGCCAGTTGACTCTAAGTTGGGATGCAACAAGCCAAAGGAGGTGAGAATTACAAGCTATACCAGTTGATTTATTGAAACTGTTGACTCCTCCAAACCTTGCAAGGGATGCTTCATGATGCCAAAAAATGCACATATCTTACAGTTCTTTATTTCTTTTCAAAAGAAGAAGAAAATGTTCCATTGATTTTTGCTAACCAGATATTATTTAACACTATTGTCAAGTTGGGACCTTATAGTTTTCTTTCAACCATGAGGGAATTTATGCAAAAAAGGAAGAATACACAGGCAATGAGAAAATTAAAATGCTGGCAATTTGATCATGCATTCCTTTGAAGCCCAGCACCATCCACTATTCAATTGGTAGTCAATCATTTTTTCTTACTGTCAACATTTTACTTCGGTTCAACATTACTTATGATGAAAATTGAACATATTCCAAAACTGGCAAGGAAGATCACAAGTGAAAAGGTGAAGTATTACAACAATAGATCACATCAAAAAACTTACATCCTGAACTCTGACCGCCTGGATTGCCATGGCCTTTTCCTGAATGTCACCCTACAAGCAACAAATAGCCTTTCAGGACAGAGAGTGCAGAAACTTAAAAGACGAATAAAAAGAAATGTACTTACAACAGTCAACCGATTGATAAGTCCACATTTAATGCTCTGACGCAGACGCTTGCACTCATCCTAAAAAATATAAGAAAATCCAGTTTGATGAAGAGATAATCATATAGAAAAATGCATTACTGCTGATATATAAACAGGACAAAAAATTAGTAAAAAAGAGCCACTCAAAACCAACTTTGCAGATAAAAAAAAACAAGCAAACATAAGGCATAAAAAAATGACTTTGGCTGTTATATGACTTTAGAGAAACATGTTTATGACTTAAATTATTATAGGAAGGTGTACAAAGAAGAAAATCCCCAAATATTCACACGTCAATTCTTCATTACAAACAGAGGCTGCTGAAAATTCTCACTTTCAGTGAAGCCATATAAACGCACAAGGGCAAAATTAACACGAAATAAAAGTTTTAACACTAATCACCTCTGTGAATTCTTGATTTGAGATTATATCGATCGATACAAGCTCTGTCTTGTTTAAATTTAATATTTCCAGCATAAAGTTAGTCATCTTTTTGCCTACTCTATAAGGCTCGGCAGCTTTGCTTGTACCTGCACATGGCATCATATAAAAAAATTTAAATCTTAAATGATTTATTTCTTCCAGGCCCAGGTCAAAATTCATGCAGAAGGCAGATAGTTATCTATATATTCACCTATAATTTGGACCAGCCGATATAAATCTTGCTTTTGAGCACTACCAGATATTCTTATTCTCACAAAAGATCCGACAACTTTATTATAAAATGCTTCAGTATCTTCAATTAGATCTTCAAGCAAACTACGTCGCAAGTAAATTAAATTAATATTGTGCATATCGATGGCTGCGTAGTCATCAATATTAGATTGCAGTCCTCTCCCCTCACCCTTTTTACGTGATCTTCGTCGCTTATCCTTACTTGCCTTCATAAGAGCATCAGAGTTCCCATCAGCTTCCAACTGATTAGCTTCAGTATCAACAACACTCCCTTGAAGATCATCTGCCTGTGAATCATCTTTCAAAAGAAAATGAGATTCAAGAAGCTTTAACATTTCAAAATGCCCCACACGTGGTTTCCCAAACAAATTCTCAAGCCTAGAATCACATATTATTTGACTTTTGCGACGAGGATCACGGAGTTTGTTTCTTTTTATGTATTCAAGCAGGAGAGCCTGCACATCAAATTGAGAACAAGCAGATTTATCACCATTCTTCAAGTGCATAACAAACTCCAAAAGCTCCTTTGATGCCCACTCAACACTTTCATCTGCAGATTCCCCTCCAGCCCATGATGATGAGCCTGGTGAATCCCTATCCTTTGCTCGAGACCTCAGCCGTTTTTTGGGCTTCCTTCTTTTAGAGGTAGTCACTTCTGCATTTTCAGAACTTTCTGGTCCTGATCCTGATCCTGATCCTGATCCCCCATTGTGCACATCATAAAGTTCATCAGCCAATTCCTGCTTCCCAGCATGTGAATCAGAACCTTTCCATGGATTTTTGGCCCGAGCAAGCTCTTCTGGTGTTAGAGATAGCCTCTCTTTTAAATCAGTCCAGTAATCCTTGAAGAGAAACTCCCAGCTACTTTTGTCATCAAAATCTACTTGACCCTGCAAAGGTACAAAGGTGCGAGCACAAGGCAGAGCTGAGAATGAATATATAAAATAAAAATAAGAAAACACTTCAACAAAGAAATTAACAAACAATAAGGTAAAAAAAATAAAAAACTGATGGGAACTAACACTAAGTTTGGGTGGGAGAGTTTAACGGAGAAGGAAAGAAAAACACCCGATTGCCTCCACCAATTAAAAAACTCAAAAACACCAAAATGGAGTTTTAAGGAGGAAAGGGAGTGAATTCAAAATCCCCTTTACCCTCAGTTAGTAAAAGATTTTGTCTGTACATTTTATGAGAAAAAGAATTGCCCTCTACAAAGGTGGTGCGGTAGTAATCTTTCCCCTCCCATTAGAATAAGGGTAAGGCAAGGTAAAAAGATTAGTGAAGCATCAAGTTAGGGATGGGATGAAGCTTGTATATGGTTATTTGGGGCTGGAAAGGATGCATTAGACGGTCACTTGGCCAAAGAGAAAATTACAGACAACATCTATGCAAGATGCTCCACTAAAAAGTGGAGAACAGTACACTATAAAGCAAATGCCTGATTAGATAGTAACATGTATCACATGTAAAATAGAAACACTGCCTCCAAAACATAACGAGTGTGTTTATTCTTTCTCAGAAAAAAACTTAGGGGAGAAGCAATTCTTTAATGAACTTTTTTCTTCACCTCTTTCCTAAATATCTTCTCTTATTGAGAGAGAGATTTCACCTCTTCTTTCCTAAATCTCTCCAAAAGAAAATGAGAGGAGCACTTAAGAAGTTAGAACAAACACAATGCAGGAAACAAAATGGAAATACTTTGAAATCTTGATTTTTTGGACTTGCATTAGCCATTATGGGTACAACTGCCAATTAATAAGGTTTCATATTCAGCACATACTTTTCTATAGCCAGTATATTTGCTTATCGACACACCCAAGCATGTGTTTATATTTAGAGTATCAGGACACAGTGGAGGATGAAGATAAAATAACACCAAAAATCTAGAGCTAATAAATTGTTCACGACTTGCCATCCATCAAAATCACAAATTGGTATAATTAAAAATAAACAAGGATACCAAGGAGCCCGAGCACACCTAGTAGAGTCACAAATGCAACATTTTAAAGATAATCACTTGTTAGAAACCCACCATCCTTCAAATTTAAAAATTGGTATATTTGAAATTTAAACAAGGATATCAACTGCACAATAACACCTAGCAGAGTATTATATGAAACATTCTAAAGTGTCATCATGTTCCAACTATCATCTGGATGTTAAAAAGACATCAAACAAACTTGATACTTATAATTAAATTTCTTTCTCAAAAACCATATACTTTCTTTGTACATAAAACATTGAGAAAATATTAATTCTTTACAGTCTTCAACAATTATACCAAACTACAAAGGAAGAAAGAAAACAGAGCAGATTTAAAAAAGAAAAGAAAAAAAAGTTTGAGCATACCGTTTCCTTGTTTCCCTGCTCATTCCTTTCAATTAACATGACAGTTTTCATACACGTCTCACAGAAACCTTTGTTACCTCGTACACATAAGATGACAGCATCTTTAATGCATCCCTTGCACAATGAAAAGGTACATGTATAGCACATATAGTAGGCATTCTTCTCACAGTTGCTACATAGATGCCAACCTAGTTCAACAAAGTAACAAAACTTATATTAGATAGAACAAATGACCCAGGTTAACATAAATTCATATGCAGAAATTCAACGGAAAAAAAGTGCATAGATGGTAACAGATCTAGAAAGAAAAATCATAGCTTCCCTAGAGTATTCACATCTGCACATCAAATGACAATAATTACCAGTACTACCATATGTGAAAGAGCCACCGACAAATTTTATACAAGAAACACTATAGACATTTCA
Organism: Populus alba; assembly: GCF_005239225.2. Lineage (NCBI taxonomy): Eukaryota > Viridiplantae > Streptophyta > Magnoliopsida > Malpighiales > Salicaceae > Populus > Populus alba. Next base: position 10,215,622 of record NC_133292.1, read on the forward strand.
ATGTGCTTGCCACATCTGCATTCACAGTGACAGCAGCATGCAACAGTCAACCATCATTGTCACTGATGCTAAAATAGCATGTGATCTGTCATTCTATTTAACAGACATGGAATTACTGTTAAATTAAAGACCTAGAATGCACTTAAGAATTACTAAAACAAGAACTCAAATTTCCTCTTTCCCATGAAATGTACTTTTCAGGCAAACTAAGAGTCTCTAAAAGTATGTTCTCTATATATCTAATTCAGGTTTTTTGCCCAAAACACTAAGCTTATTACATCCAATATCTTTAGAAAGTGGTTACCTCACTGAATGAGAAGCTACAAAGAGGAAAATGACTGTATTTTACATAGCTGTTCTGCTAACATACAACAATTAGCACTTGTCAATATTCAAGATGCATAGATCAGAAGTCAGACAAAGGGCATCTAGGTACTTGCTGGAAAGAAGGTTCTTGATAAAATGTACTCAGGAATCTTGCAGCTCAAAATGATAAAATATACTCCAGCTGCTGTACCCTATAATAAATTGGTTTAAATTCTCACCTCTAACTCCCCTTCTTTTAAATGTCCTTTACATGGATGAGAAGATCTTATACGATTTATTCTCATGCTAGTAAAATTCTATTACTTTTCCTTTATTCTGCTACAAACAGGCTATCATGAAAAATAATAGCTTCAGATAAAATAAATTAAAATCATATCCAAGCCCTTATATATGTTGATTGCCATGAATGACCAGTCAACTAACCTTCTTGTTGCTTACAGTTTTCTGTAAATGAAACAGTTTGAAGTAATGCAAACCATTTTGCAAAGAAGATAGAATTTATTCCCTCTCAACCAGTTTAAAAAGAATATACTCTCTTGTAAAAACAGAATATGTTGCTCTTAGCATCAATTGTTACTAGAAAACTGACCCAAAATTGTATAAAGAGGACAAAAGGATAGAGTTGAAGTACATGTATAACATAGCCCCTCACAGAAATATGTTTACAAAGCAATGGAAACATCACAACTGCCTTAATGTTAATAACTGCCCTGGAGACCTCAGATATTTTGACCTTGTGATTGAAACATTAATTTTTGTTTTCACTTTCCACTATAGTAATCACCACAGTTTTCCATTCCAATCAAACCCGAATATTGCAAATACTAGCAATTGGTTGGGTTTTTCAACAATTCACAAGTCCTGACCATTAGAGAAAATGTAACATGTCAAATGATGCACATTAAACCAACTCGATGGGCTTGCAAAACTTAAACAGTTTGACGTGCAAAAACTTCCTTCACACAAGTCTGCTTCGACAAGCTTTGTTGTTGTGTGCATCAAGCCTTTTGCAAAGAAAACAAAAATAACAACTTAAATATGTGAAAGCAATTTCAATGAAAAGAATGATGAAAAATTGTAAGGATTGGAGCAGCTATGGTTTGTGAATGGTTTGAAGCACTTTAAACTAGTCCCTATAAGTGGCTTTCTTCTTTCTAAGTGCTGCAAGGAAGGAAATTAGGACTATCCTTTGCAAAGAGAAACACCACCCGCACTAAGTACATGCACAGATACACTTTATTGCTATCACCATTACAAAATTTACTCTCAGCCCTTGCAGTCATCTAAAAATATGAAAGCAAATTACAAGTGAAAAGTGTCAAAAGCAACGTCATAATATTCCTGAACAGCAGAAACAAACATATTAAACACCACACAGTAACAATAATGGATAATCAAATTCAAATAAGCTCCATCAAATAAACACTACCAAAATGATTGGTAACAGCAAGGGAAATATAAAAAATAAAAATAAAAGACAACTTACCACAATTCCATCGACCTTTAGCGCGAAAGAAAGCCTCATCTCGATTAACACAGGAAGGATGATAAGCCTTAGGACAACCCCTACACAAGCAATTATATATTAAAACCATGATAACAAAAACTCCTAACATAAAAATGCACGTAGAACTAAAATTACAAAAACATAAAGCAATGCATCAACAGTTTGTTTATTTTTTTCACCTGCGATCGCATAGCACAAGTTCACCTCCATCAAAGCAAATGAAACAGACATCCTCCTCCGTCTTCTTCTTTGATGTTGCTCTAGAAGGAGCTTTGGCATTCTTTTGCCGTTTCCTCTTCCCACCACCTCCACTTCTACCCACTTTCTCGACTTCCTCTTCGGCCCCTTCTATTTCATCTAACATATCCTCTGCTTCATTCTCCTTCTCCGCCATCTCCACTTTTGCATCCTCTTCCTTATCGCTTTCCTCTGCCACGTCAATCATTTCTGTCTCCTTCATTTCCCCTTCCATTTCATCTAACATATCCTCTGCTTCATTCTCCTTCTCCGCCATCTCCACTTTTGTATCCTCTTCCTTATAGCCTTCCTCTGCCACGTCAATCATTTCTGTCTCCTTCATTTCCCCATCCTCATTAATAGCCTCCTCCATCCCTCCTGCCACATCAGTCGTTTCTATTTTCTCTGCCACCTTCATTTCCTCTATGTCTGTCATTTCATTTTTCTCATCCTCCCTGGTTTCCTCTGCAATGTCAGTCATTTCAACCTGTTGCGCTGGCTGCTTTTGCTCCTCCTCGTTAGCTTCTATCCTCTCAACGTTCTCTTCCTCCACAATCTCAGTCATTTCAATCAGCTCCACGGCCTCCATTTCCCCTGCCACATCAGCAACTTCTGTTTTCTCCACTTTCCCTTCCTCCGCGAAGTCAGTCACTTCCTTCTGCTCCACCGCCTCCACTTCACCCCCCACGCCAGATATCCCCGTCTTCTCCGCCCCCTCTTCTTCTTCCTTCACCCTCACTGTTTCAGCTTCCTCCACCACATTATCCATCTCCACCTTGTCCACCACGTCAGCATCCTCCTTGATCTCCTCCACTGCATCCTTCTTCTCCATATTCTCAGCCACTTCCAATTTCTCTTTCACTTCAGTTACCTCCGCCTCCACTGTCTCTACTTCCTGGCTTAATGTCTCTAATTTTGCTTCCACGTCAGCAACACCTTCCGTCCCGGTCTCAGTCTCCATTTCATTGTTTCCAGCATTCGCGTTTCCATTCACATCCTCATTTCTCGCCTCTTTAGCAACCAAATCTCTATTTTCCACTTCTTTCTCAACATCCTCTTGCGGTGCCTCAATCTCCTCGCTCTCATATGTGGCCTCCGCAACCTCCTCGCCTTCGCCTCCCTCGACCACGAGCGGATGAAGAGAAACTGATTGAGATTCGCCTAAAACAAAATCCTGAGCATCGCTCTTATCGAGAACCGTTGTTTCTGTTTGGGATTGTGGTGGTTGTGGCTGTTGTTGTAATTCGGTATCAGCGCCATTGAGTTGCGAGTCGTGCAACTCGGGAACAGACTCGGTGTCTGTTGTGGCAGTTGTTATTGTGGTTGTTAAATTAGATTCGTTTTCGAGTTTAATAGAACTACTGGATAGATTTATTGAATTCCCTTTTTCTTCGGTTTCCATTTGAGAGAGATTGAAAAAAATTGAGAAACCCTGGAAAAAAAATGTTTTTAGGGTTTTGAGTTTTCAGGTAAAAATTAGTGGCGCTTTTTTCCTATAATGTTTACACAGAGTAACCTACCAGGTTGAGAGAAGAATTCGCAGGGAAGAGACACTGTATTTGGATTTGGATTTTTGACTAGATATGCATACCTTGAAATGCCAGATTTATCCCTCGAGACAAATGGGCCTTATCTTGTAGGTGATTGTAGGATTAAGCCCATCTATACTAAGCAAGAGAACGGTTATTGTCGAAAGTCGACGCGATACCTTTCTTCTTCTAGACACGGTATTAATTTATGCTCGTAACTAATTTTAATTAAATTTCTCCAATTTTCCATTTATTTGAGCTTCTCTTTTCTTAGAAATACAATTGTGTTTCCAATTAATTTTTTTATTTCATTTTTATTTTTTTTATTATAATTTATTTTTTTAGATTATTTTTTAGATTTGTTTTTACAATTTCATCCTTATAGGTTTTTTTATCAAATTTGATTCTCGTTATTTTTATTATCTTTTTTTTTTACATGTTTTTAAAATGATATTATTTTTGTGATTTCATCATTTAAAATTAAATTGGTTGATAATTAAGTTTTTTAATTGACTCAATTCAAGAATTTCACGGGTTTTAAATGTTAGATAATAGATTGAGTTAAGCAGATTTGCTCGGGTTGAGTTTTTTTTTTTTGTGTCCTTCTTTAAAACGAAAGATTTTTATGTTTGACAGCTTTTTTATATATTTTTTTTACCAATTGTCATTTATGGTAATGGTCTCATATTTATTATTAGAGTCGTCGGTTTAAAAGGTTGAAGGGGTTGACTTTTGGATTTTTTATCATTTTTAAAATTGATTCATTTCAACTTAATCCTTCAATATTTAATTTATTTGAAATTGGTTTTGCTACTCTCTTTTTTCCTTTCATTTATATTAGGTTATCTCGATCATGTGTCAGTGATCACGAAATTTATGGGTTAACTCATATTTTTTTAGTTGTTATGAGGTTAGTATAGGGTTCTTGACTAGAGTCATTAGTTTCAGAAGTTAACGCAAACTGATTTTTTTCAAGTTTTTTTTAATGGAATTGTTTCAATTTATTATTCAATATTTGATTTATTAAAAATTAATTTTTATATATATTTTTTATTTTTATTGGGTTATCTCGATCATTTATTACGTTGTTTTTGTATTCCTTTACAGATTCATTGTAAAAACAAGGTATTGTTTTTTCTATGGTGGTAATATCGGTCGACCAATTCAATTTTATCGTCAACTAAATTATTTTATAATTTTAGCATTTGCCTTACCGGTTGATCAATTAGTTGACTAATTTAATCAATTGATTGAGATAATAATGAACTTAATTGTTTAATTTATCAAGCGGTTTACCGATTCGATTTCTAAATCCATTTGGTCGCTTGGTTTAAAAAGAATCAAGCATTTCTTGTAACAACTTCCAATTTACTTGCACAACATTCCTTGTATGCATATTTTATCATCATTGAAAGTACATGATTTTTATATTCCACCAAAATTTTGGTAAATATTCTTCTAAGTTTTCAATACTAGTTCATTGACTAAACAATTTTCATAACTTGTAAGTAATAAATTCAACATTGTCTCATCATTCGAGGCTTCTTTATTTGTTCCTTTCAAAAGGACATTTAATTGCCCTGTGCCCCTACACGACATGAAATATATAACATAAAATTAAATTACAAAATTAAATTGTAAAATTATAAATTAATTTTTTTAACTAATTATATATTAATAATTTCAATCAAGAAACTAAATTAAATTAAAATATAATATAATAAAAAAGTCAACAACATTATAATTAATAAGTAATTTAAATAAAATAAGAGAGATAAATTGTATAATTTAAAAAATTAATAATATGAAGAAATAAAATACCTCAGAATAGAGTTTTTCAATAAAGTAGGGATCACTAAATAGCAGAAACTACATAAAAACCCAATGATAATTTGATTTTTCCCACCGCAATAAGTTCTATTAGATCTCTTTTGAGTTGCAAGCTAATGAGCCTAAACTAATAATCAACCAACATAAATCCAATAATAAACTAAATCTCTAAACAATGTTTAATGCGACGAAACAAACTTAAATTAAAAATAATTATCCAATATTAAATAAATAATAAAATAATAAAAATAAATTTTTCATGCTAAAATTTCATCATGCAGCCCGAATCTTCAATTTTTATATGTTTTTAGCAGATTTTAATCTCGATTTCAAATATTTATTGTTGGATGAATTATTCAGCTTATTATATATATGAATTTGAAAGATGACTTTCTAGATGAGGGCAAGCTGATCATTTCCTTCCGTTACAAAAACAAGCCACACCCAGAAATACATTCCTGAGTTAAGTTGGGAGGCCCTGGCCAATGCAGTATAAGAAGGTTGACAACAACTTTTTGAAGCCTTTTTGTAGCTTATAGAGTGTTTCAAGTTTCAACCATACAAGGGTAAAAGAAAGATAACTATCGATAAGTTAAAAAAAAAAAAAAAAAAAAAAAAAAAAAAAAAAAAAGATAACTATCGATAACCCTGATATGCTTCGCATATAGGCTTTTGGAGACCTTTGGAAGAATTTAGATTAACATTCAACCATAATATAAATCCACGTTATTCAACTTATACAGTGTTTTAAAATATAGTATAATTGTTTAAAATATATCTACATTTTGATTTCCTGCTTTGAAAAACTCTGCAGCTTGCTTCTGCCTCCCCATTTCATCTAACCTCTTTTCCTAAACACCCTGTTCAGCAATGCATGACAACAAACTAACAATTTATTTTTCTTCATCTAAATTTTTTATTTAGACATCCAAAAATAATATTATCCTGGTCATCCCAAAAAAACAATTGACAACCCAATAATTTACTATAGAGAAAAGCGCGAGCATTAATACCGGAATTTTAAGACAAGATTAAAAAGATTACAACTTCCTTGCAAGATCAAAGATTATCAAACACCCAGGACGACAATAACACATGAAACACTAATTACAAGTTGAAAGACAAACTAAACCAGAATTTTTTCAAAAAAAAAAAAAACTGGTTTTGCATCTTAATGTGGAACAAATAAGATAACTATCGATAACCCTAATATGCTTCGCATTTCCAGTTGCTGGGACCTGAACAGGGGCAACCCAACCCTGAATTCAATTTGCAGGTAAGGATACTCCCCAGCATATGTTTTGATTTCCTGGAATTGCCCCCCAACCAGTATTTTGGTTTTCTGACCCTTGCCTTGGAGTAGCGCTTTGATTCTCTCTAATACCCATGCTCCATGATCCGCTGGATGGAGCAGAAGGTTGAATGTTTGACGGTCCTGGAACAGGAGCTCTCCAAGGATCGGTGCCAGTGCCTGTGGTCAAGGATGAAGTGGGGTTCTGGACAGAGGTTGGTGCATTGCTCCGGTTACGATAGGTACCGGGCTGTGAAGGCAGAGAAACCAGATTATTCTCCTCCGGCTTCTGGGATTGGGTGCTTCCCCATGGAAATCCAGTCCCGGTTTTTCTGCAGCATGCGAGGCATTCATTTCTGGCCTTGAAACTGAACCGGCACCCCATCCATGTGCACCAACAAGAGAGATAACAGTAGAATGTTGCAGTTCTGCGTTGTCTCCCGAGGATTGGTTGGCTCCCAAGACAGAACCCAAAGGTTGAGATTGAGTTGGAATCACTTGACTTCCAAACACTTGCCCCTTTGTCAAACTTGTGGCAGTTTATCCTGGAGTAGGAAGGGAGGTTTGTCCCAGAACCCCACCATCCGTGGGATACTTGGGGACCTCAACTGGAGCTGGTGCAGCTTGAGCAATATTCCCAGTATATGAGGATGGTAGATGCGGACTCTGAACCAATTGCGTCTTCGGGAAACTACTGTCCACTGCTGGAGGGTCACTCTGGAAAGTTCAAGTCAGTGCATCGGTCAAAAGTATGGAGTCATCTTTCGTCTCAATTTTTCTCCATATCCTCAAATCGGCAGCAAATATCCAGTATTACTCCATTTCCGCAGCTGCAACATGGAAAATGGTCCTTGAAGTTTTCCAGTTGGATCCTGATAGTGCCATATTTTTTCCACTTTGGCAGTAGATTGTGCGAGAGTTGCAGGTGATATCTCTGGTGCAACCCTGCCAACAGATTCTCATATTACCGTAGAATTCATAGTCTGAGATGCATTTGAAGCAGTTTTTGGCATTTCCCAACAAGCCTCGCCAGCTCCAAAATCATCCCCTTTGTTTGAGAAGCCTTTAGGGGTCATGTTTCTGCTTGGCTCCTTGATCCACCCCAGGTATTGAAGCAAAACCTCCTTTTCGGGGGGGATTTGCTCCCTCCCTCTCCTGCTAAAGCCACTACCTCTAGGTCTGAGAGAGTTTTCTGCAACACCAAAATGTATTTCATAAAAAAAAAACAAACATATAATCAGTACAAGTTAGAAGGATAGATTTGAAATGCACCAAAAAAAAAGGGAAAGGACCTTGTCTCTTATCTTCTGTTTCGCCTTCATCTTCATCAGATCCATGACTTGGATTTATATTTGGGTCAGCATGTATTTCTGGAACTCCTTCCAATATACGTTGGCGCTCCTCTGGTGTCTTTAGAAGCTGCAACCTCTCTAAATATTCTCTAAGCGTGAACAGATGCCAAGGACTGCTTAACTGTTCAAAGGAATTAAAACATTTCCAAGAATATAATGATTGTGACATAGTAGAATAGAGAACAGTATTTAAACTTCTTAACAGATCATCAATAACAACTTCGGAAAATAGAGATCATGTAAACTTTCAACTTTTCACTTTAAGTTCAAGAGCTTATAACATGCAACACCTTTATCTCAGTCAGTTCGCGAGACTTGAGGAATTGTTAAGCTAAATCACAAATAGATTTAGAATACCCAAGAACTCAACAGATATTGAAGCATCCAGCATGAGGCTCCAGAAGTCAGAGAACAACCACACCTGCCATCATATGTTCAGATTGTAAAACAGGACGTAAAATGGTAATGACAAGCAAACAACTGAACGAAGAAAAAAAGAAATAATCGAGTCCACATCAGAAGTAACAGAAAACGTTCGAAATAACATTTACTGAGGGGTTAGCATGTGCGCCTTGAAAGATAAAGTTGCTTCGACAAACCATGGTCTTCATCTGGAGTTTGGGAACACAGATTATTACAGGAAAATGTACTTAGATATCGTCACATGAGCAAAAATATTCCACATGAAACACAAAATATTCATCTAATTAAGTTCAATTATATAATCTTCTATGCCATTTCTATCTGGAACAAAATGAATCCCAGAAAGTTTAAAATCATATAGTACCTAGGGGGAGATTCCATGTTTTAGAAGGGAACAGATACTAATCAAATGCTTGAAAAACAGACTCAGTGATTAGAAGACATGTTGACTCTAAGTTGGGATACAACAAGCCAAAGGAAGTGAGAATTACATGCGATACCAGTTGATTTTTTTGAAATTGTTGACTCCTCCAAACCTTGCAGAGGATGCTTCATGATGCCAAAAAATGCACATATCTTACAGTTCTTTAATTTTTTTCAAAAGAAGAAGAAGAAAATGTATCCTGAACTCTGACGCAGACGCCTGCACTCATCTAAACAAATATAAGAAAACCCAGTTTAATGAAGAGATAATCATATAGAGTTTAAGGGAGAAGGACATAGAAACGCACGTTTGCCTCCACCAGTTAAAAAACTCCAAAACGCCAAATTGGAGTCTTAAGGAGGGAAGGGATTGAATTCAAAATCCCCTTTACCCTCAGATAGTAAAAGTTTTTGCTTGTACCTTTTATGGAAAAAAAAAATCCCCTCTGCGAAGATGCTGCATCAGTAATCTTTCCCCTCCCATTGAAATAAGTGGAAGGCAAGGTAAAAACATTGGTGAAGCATCAAGTTAGGCAAGGTTTCCAGATGAGTTCATGGTAAGAACTCAAGCAAATATTTCGCAGATGTCACAGCTCGCCTCGCCATCAGGAAACATAATTAGCACACTGCTTAATAAATCCTCTATTGCAAACTAAAGCAACTGTAACACAAAATTATAGTCACTACTATAAAATAAATGCTCCACAGGAAATATCATCAAATCATTGCCTATCAAATTGAGTTTCAAATGACTCCTCGAGCCTTGTTTCAACATTCAATAAAAAATCTAATAACTAATTGAGCAACCTCCCTCAAGTAGAAATATAGCCAACGCTCGATCATCATTCAATGGCAGAGCCTCTGAGGATAGTTGTCCACCATCCTTCCAGAAAGGCATTCAATTGCCCGGTTTCCTCGCCCCCGCAGTTGTGACAGATCATCAAAGGGCCATGCAATCCCTGCTCATATGTCCATACTGGTGGCAGCTCCTGCATACAATGTCACGGTAACCACTGCTGCGCAGACCTCCAGATCTCCAAGCATGTTTGATTTTGAGAGAACTCCCTGACCACATGCCCAACAACATTGCACATGTTGCAAATAGGCTCATTGAGGCACTCCCGTGCTAGGTGGCCAGTTTTCCTACAGTTGTTGCATGCTTTGTCGTCTGTAAAGTCAGCTGCAATATGACCCTGCTTATAGCAGTTGTTGCATAACCTCAAGTCCCCAGGTGGCGTGGGTGGAGCTGTGCACTCTTTAGCTCGATGAAAAGCCTTTCCACAAGTGTGGCAGATTCCCTCATTTGGACAGGTGCTGGCCATATGCCCAGGTTCCCGACAGCTCCAACATAAAGATTTTGTGGTGCATTCTGAAGCAATATGCCTGCAAGACATTTTCGTGCATGGACTTAGTCAGCTTAGTGGTAATTGGAAGGTCAATTTGGTTTGTAAGGGAAATTAAAGTTGAAACTGGAAATACCAGAACACTGATGCGTTTGCAATACGTACCATGGCAACACTTCAGGAATGGTTGAAACATATACCGTACTTGGATATTTCTCAGACACAAGATTGTGAGCAGACAAGCACACAGTTTATTTTAAATCCCAGGCTATCATCCAGTATTGGTGGAAAGACTAGATTTATAGCCAAGCAACGCCCTGGGACAGACAAAAACAAATTTCAACATAAAAAAATGCATAGGAAAAAAGATTTGAAACCAAGTCACTCTTCTATCGGTAATTTAAATAATATAATTAAAACATACAACAAAAATAAGTAAACAATCTGAAAAAATAACACAAAAAGGTTTTAAAAAGTTGATTCGAGTTAACCCAGATTACAAAACAACTCAATGATTAAGGATAATTTTTTTTAAAAAAAAAAAACTCCACTTAAACTGGGTTCATTCAAAAACTTTACGATCATGAACATAAAATTAGGAAAATCTCATAAAAAAAACGCAGGAAAAAAAGTTCAAATACCAATTCTTAATAAAAATCAAATGAGAATACGATAAGTCCATGAAAAGAAAAATAAAAGGGAAAAAGCTGAAGCTCAATCTCTATAAAAAATAAAATGTGGAAGGATGAAAATTAACCAAAAAAAATATAATTTAAAATGGTCTAAAAGACTTGATCCGAACCCACCTGGATCAAGATGTAAAATTCTTGACTCAATCGTAATATTAGGGTGAACACGTTTAAAAGCAAATTGAATAATATCATGAAACTCAATCATTGAAAAATTAAATTTTAAAGGAAAACAATAATAAAAAAAATTAATTTAAAAAAAAGCAACATAAAAAATGAGATAATTCGAATTAGGATGCAAACCCTGCGATCATGAAAATTATAAAATTCTTGAATCAGATTCAATTAGAAAGCTCAGTTCCTTATCAATTTAATTTTGAAGGACAAAATCATGAAGAAAATATCAATTTAAAAACTTTTCAAATGAAAAAAGATAGCAATAAAAAAAAAAGATAAAAATTAATAAAAAAACCTCATGAAGAAAGAACTTGTAAAAAAAATGTTGGGCATAATCTAATAGAAAAGGTTTGCAAATAAAAGGCTAAAACAGTATTGCTTTTAATGTCTCTTGATTTAGAAAAGGTTGAGAACAGGTTTCGAGGCCCACTGATCACGGCCTAGTAAAGCCCAGCCATGTGCTTAGATCCAGCCCAACAAATTAATGATCACTTTAGTTGCGAGTTTAAGAAAAAAATTATGATATTTAAATTATAACTACCGGATGTTTATGGTTTATAGGAAAATAAACACACAAACAAGAAAAATTATATCTGATCCCAAGAAGAAATGATAAAAATAGCCTCTCCTGAAAAAAAAATATTTTTTAAAATTTTATCTCTTAAGTTTATCTCTCTTCTTTATATTTGTATCTCTTATGCAATAAATATTTATTAGTTACAGCTTACTCTTGGGTTTACTTCTCATGTTATTAATTCAATTACTTGTGTATTTTTCAAATTCCCGTTTTTAAATTAAAAATAGTTTTATACTTTTGTTTCATATGTCTACCTGGCAACACGGGTCCTTGTTCTTCTTTTTTGTTACGATAGTAATTATTCAACTTAATATTTTTTTAATATATATATACAAGATTTGTTGCCTTGCGGGCATATTGTTGTTTTTTTCTGGAAACTGTAATATCGGGCTTCAATATTTGATAGACCAATAATTTATATATATATTAAAAATAATTTTTTAAAAATATTATTTTAATATATTTTTAAATAAAAAATATTTTAAACCAATCCTAAATAAGCTTTAACAAGACAGAAATAACACCTAGAGAGCGAGAGAACAGAGATGGAAAGCAAAAAAGGCAAAACGAGCCAGCTACTTGAAAGCTTAAGCAAGTGATTTCTTTTTTGTGACGGGCAAAGTTATGTCCTGAAAAAACAATTTAACTGTGACAAAAGGCACCCATTGCACGGAAAAAGCTTAGGTAAAATTACTAAAATATTATAAACTAAGTCTTTTTTATTTATTTATTTACGTGGGTGTCCGGGCCAGCTTGCGCGCACCACGACTAATCTCACGGCTCACTGAACTTCCTGCAAACCCAGTAAATATGTAAGGCACCGCGGGGGTGACAGGCGTGCACGGTGAGGTTTAAATCTAGGATGCAGAGGAAAGGGACAAGTCCCTTCAACCGCTGGGACAAGACCTTAAATGCATAAACTAAGCCTTTTACTTGTACGGGTACAGTGAAAGAAATAAAGCATTGCTTATTCATGAAGGCAGTTGTTTCAGTTGCAATTTACAGATTTGTAGCCCTTGAAATTCTCAAGGATTTGGGTATCCCTGACCCAGTCATTGACTATGGACTGTCGTGGCATGTAAATTCCATTTATTTTTTAAAATATTTTTTATTAAAAACATATTAACATTAGCATATTAAAAAAAAATTATAATAAAAATGTAATTTTAAACAAGCAAAATTAAATTTTGACTTCTCTTTATTTATACCACAATTCCAATAAGAGGTTTAGTTGGCTATTATGCATTATACAGTGCTTCTTACTGAATTCTGTGGTCACACGACAGGAAACAAAAAAAAAAAGGAAAATAAATTACTAGAATGACTGGTGGTTGGACCGGCTGTTGACTTGGTGATTAAGTTGGGGTTTTATTTTGATTTATTTTACTGTATTGACTTACAATTTAGTTAGGCAGCAAATGAGATGTAAATCACGATACTATAAAAAAATTATTTTTTTATTAAAAATTAAATTTTTTATATATATTGGATAGTTTTGATATAATAATTTTAAAAATAATTTTTTAAAAATAAAAAAAATATCATTTTAATATATTTTAACATGAAAAATAAATTTAAAATAATCGCAATCATACTCTTAAACAGTAATTATTAATCTAATTAAATTTAAGTGTGACTGATTAAAATTAATTACAATATTATTTTCTTTCATGAATGATTGGTTGATTTTTGTACCGCTGGCAATGTAGTCGCCTGTCCCGAAAGGAATTTGGTAAATTAATCACAAAGTTTCCACAAAATTATCTCCTACCTCCAACCAAAAAGGTTATTCTGACATCAAAGCACCCGCCTAACTTTAGCCGATACATTTAGAGAAAGAAAGCAACATCAATGCAATGGCTGACGAGACAGGGCAAAGGCATGTTAAATTTAGGACATCAGTTTCAAAGCAATCAAGGTTTCGCTTAGACCCCGGCAATTTCATTTGTTTTAATATTTTAAAAAATATTTTAAAAAAATTAAATTTATTTTATATTTTTCTTTGATGTAAATTAATATTTTTAGATCATTTTGATAAGCTAATGTCAAAAATATTTTTAAAAATATATATAAAAAATTATTTTAATATATATTTTTTTAAAAAAAACAATTTAAAAAACAATCACAATTACATTTCCAAACACGTTTTAAAAAACATCGATAATTTAATGCCTTCTCGTGACAATAATTAGCACGTTTTAAGTGCTGAATCAATGATTTTATATTTAAAAAATATTTTTTAAAAATTTTAAATTTTAATACAATGATGTTAAAAACAAATTTTTAAAATAAAAAATATTTTAATTTATTTTCAAACAAAAAAATTACATTATCTAAAAATAATTACTAAATAGTCAGGCTTAGCAACCCAGCACTGTTGCAGAAACTTGCTTATATCAACTTCTTTTTTTTTTTTTTCAATCCTTATCTTTTCAACACCACATCAGTAAAACCAATCATCCTCAGGCTAGAAGCCAAGCCATCATCTTGTCTTCTCTGCTTTGAATTTGGTATAATTTAATTTTCCAATAAAAAATGCACTTGTTTTAAATCTGAGAGAAACGAGAAGAGACGCAAAATACCACTCGACACGAGCACCGTCTCCAAGTAGCCCGTGACGAGGAGATAAGAATCTGGGTAATACAAACAAGGCCTCCTACCCCTTTGTTCCTCTGCTTTTCAACATGCTCCGAATCTTTGGCCTACTTAATTACTTTAACCTTCTCGAATCTACACTTTACTTCCAATCAACACTACCCATTCTCCAATCCCTCTCGGCTTGCGTGCGTGCACACGAGCAAAAACCAAGTTTTTTTTTTAAAAAAAAAAAATCATTTAAAATATAGTTTTAGTATGTGATTTGATACAAAAAACAGAAATTAGATGATTAACCACATAGTTTTTTTGTGGCTGTATAAAAATAAAAATTACTATAATACCAAAAAAATCTCTTGAAAAACATGTATGGTTTTTGCACATGAATAAATAATAAAACATATATCCATAAATAAAAAAACAAAATTATAAAGTAGCCATTTGTGAAGTTTAGTCCTGAAAACAAAATCTATCTAGTTAACAAAACGAATTTTTATACGTGGTTTGATAAAGAGAAAAAGTTACCATAATAACAAATGATGGTGTCTATATTTGGTTTCTCTATCTCGAAGTCAAAATTGCCATCTCCTTCCAATTTCCAATTCAGAGGGGACATGCCGCTGATTAGTCAGCTACGGGGAGAGTTATATCACACTGCTTAAAGTTTGGAGTTTTTTTTTTTTAACAAACTCGATGCTTCCATGGCATGGCAGGATGAAATTTGGTTTGCGTTCATTTGGCAACAAATATTTTTATATGTCTTTAAAAAAAAATTAAATTTATTATTTTTTTATTTTAAATTAATATTTTTTAGTGTTTTCATATTATTTTGATATACTAATATCAAAAATAATTTTTTTTAAAAAATAAAAATATATTATTTTAATATATTTTAAAATAAAAAATACGATTACTTTGCGTAAGAGCCTAACTAAAATGGTTTCATATCAAGGACGAGCTACCGTATTCAATTGTAGATAAGACAGGAGGGACACACACACACCAAGACCATAACTAGTCAAGTGAGGAAAGAATTGGATAAATTGCCATCATCTATACACTTCCCGATTAATTATAATCCATAGTTTGAACAAAAAAAGAAAATTGTAGACTAGTTTTATCACACCCTATCCGAGTCAACATTCAGGAACAATTTCAATTGTTACATCTACCAGTGTCGATGGCTTAAGAACATGGAGATGCAAGAGTGCAAAGAGCAAAACAGGTTGATACGAGTATGGTAACAATAATTTTATAAATTATTTTTTATTTAAAAATATATTAAAATAATATATATTTTTATTTTTAAAAAAATATTTTTAATATAAATTACATTAAAACAATAAAAAATAATTTAAAAAAAAAACATTTAAATTTTACATATACCAAACATCCCCTCAGCAAACTAATTTTTCGAGCTTCGAAAGCCTTTCTTCACTTTTTTAATTATTATAGAGGCCGTGACATTAAAAAAAACAACAACAAGAAGAAGCCACCGGAATTATTTTTGTCCATGCACCGCGCCCTCACATTGGTGTTTACATGTGAAGCAAACAGACACAGTCGTCCTCGTCAGTGTCGGCGCTTATACACTCCCCATCCCCCTCTCCCGTGACGGCACCTCCCTTTAATCTAGCGGGTTTTTGGTGTGTTCGGTCCCTTTATTCTTAATACTGTCCGAGCTTGATCCCTCTACTTATATTTCTCCCAATGTCATTCTCCTACTCTTTATTTTGTTATCAATCGATCCTCCCGTCAACGACGGTGTTAAATTGGGCTGTTAGATGCCGTCAAGTTCTTGAGAAAAAATGAGTATAATTGTGAGATTTAACACAATTATTAATTAAAAAGACCGGTTTGATTATAAAATAGAAAATAAGATATGGATGTAAAATGAGTGATCAGTCTATTGATATCATGTAATAAATATCAATAGATGACATTTATAATTAGTTACACTAGAAATAATATGGATAGACACAATACTATCTAGACAGGCTTTGTTTGGGTGTATAACATAATTATTATGGAAAATATTTTTTCTTGCCTTGATAATTCCGTGAGAAAAAATCTAAATCAGCTGGGATTTAATTATTTAATTATAATTTATCTCATATTTTATGAAGTTATATATCCTTGTAAATAAAAGGTAAATAATTAATGATGTATGTATGCATGTATGTGTATGTATATACACAATTAGCCAATAATATATGCACTTGTTGAGTTATTTGTATTTATACATTATTTATTTTAAAAAAACACATTTTTATTGCAAAAATAATGAAAATTGGCTAGCATATGACCTCAACATGACACATTCTAATTCATTATCATAGGTTTGAGTGTGTTTGAGAGTCGTTTAAAATTATTTTATAATATTTTTAAAAGTATTTGTAACATAAAAAAATATTAAAATGATTCTTTTCTTGGTAATTTCAAGATGTTGATGTTAATAATAATAAAAAATTAAAAAATATATTTTAATATATAAACTATCTTAAAAACATCATACAATACAATCAAACATAAACCGAATTTGAATGAGAAGACCCCCTTCACATCTCTAGAGGTATGGGATGACATCGTAAAAAATGAAAAAAAGGACCAAAATAAGATAAAGTGATAACAGAAAGGACCAAAAGCACCATTAAATCTATAAAAGCAAACTAGAACCTTAAACCTGAACACCACAAAGGCAACCGCCCAAAACACCTATATATACTTTTACAGGCAACCAGAACCAAAACCCGCCTCTACCACCATGAGTAACCTCCCCCGCATCCATTGCTTTCTTCTTCTCACCACGCTACTCACTCTACTACCCTTGTCTCAGTCAAGCTACCATGAGTACCGAGAAGCATTATCAAAATCCATTCTTTTCTTCGAGGGTCAAAGGTCAGGCTATTTGCCACAAGACCAGCGTGTAACCTGGCGTGCTAACTCAGGGCTAAGTGATGGAAGGACATACAACACAGAACTGACCGGCGGCTACTATGATGCCGGGGATAATGTCAAGTTTGGCTTCCCCATGGCATTTACAACTACAATGTTGTCTTGGAGTGTGATTGAATTTGGAGATTTAATGCCTCCAAATGAATTGAGAAATAGCTTAGTCGCCATTCGCTGGGCCACTGATTATCTGCTCAAGACGGTTTCTCAGCCTAACCGGATTTTTGTTCAGGTAAGCCACAAGTGGCATAACACTATAGTTCTCTCTCTCCTTTTTTTTTTTTTTGGTAATGCTAGAGGGGTGGTTTCGTAATTTTTGGCTGGGGTGGGGGTGGTTTGGGGAGGAGCCGAGGAGGGGTGTGTGAGTTAGTTGGAGCGTGGTTGAAGTAATCAGGAAGTAAGTGAAGTAATGAGGGAGGGTAATTTGGCCAAATTGTGTAAAGCATTAAAGCGTAGTCCACGGGTTGTTCTGTATTGCCTTTTTGGCCCCCACAAGTCTATCACCTGCTGAAGTATCAGGCGTGACTTTATTTTTGTTTAGTACTGAGGGTAATTTTTTTATTTTAAATTATTTTTTTAATATGTTTATATAAAAATAAAAATTATTATTTTAATATATTTCTAAATAAAAATTATTTTAAAAAATAATTTTAATTATATTCATAACCACTCTCTAAAATTTCACTGCCTGTATTGCCTTGGAGTGTGTGCTTGACACTTTCTGATTTAGGTTTGGCTAAGCTGATAAATTCAAGTACATGATTAAGAAGTTAACTAGGAGTTTTTGATATTATATAGGGGTTGTTTTTTATTTTTTAAAATTTATTTTAGATATTAGATTATTTTATCTTGAACTTTTTATTTTGTTAAACATATTATTTTCACTCTTTAACCACATTTCATCCTTCAATTAATAGTAGATAAAGAAATCCACACCAACCATTTATGGTGAAATAGACTTTCCCGCCCTATCATTTATCATGAGAAAATGTCAGCTCATATTTTCAGTAGCCAACCCTATCTAATTTCCTTTTTTAACAAAGACCCTGAAAAGTTGATAGGGAAAGTCTTCATATATATATATATATATAAAAGTATTTTATATGTATTTTAATTAATAATTTTATAAGTTTTTATTAATCGAAACTACAGAACTTGAATTTCAAACTGGATAATAAGTTTTTTTACCCTAAATTTTTATTATTGGACCGCATCTTAATAGATGGTTGGATTTGTGATAATTGTGAGTGTATAGGGAGTGGACCAGTTCCTTTTCAATTTTCATTGCCCTCATCGGCACTGCAACGATGCATGACAGAACTATTTTTGTCCGTAAAAGGTCAGTGACTTGTACGGTTCCAGAAATTGGGCCCATCATGCTTATGTTCATGGATGGAAGTTGTTTGGAGATGAGAATCTAGCCTCCTCTGAAAGACTGAAACTGTATGTGACTTCACTTTCCTTGACAGGACGTTTGATCTACCGTTAGTTTTAAGGACTAATTGAGCCCATATACTACTAATTAATTATAATCTAAAAATAATATATCTTGTTTTATTTTTTTTATTTTGATCATAATAATTTGATCTGGCTGTTTAATTAGTACTCTATTTTTATTCTATAGGTGGGAGATCCACATGCAGACCATAATTGTTGGGAAAGACCGGAAGACATGGATACTCCGAGGACTGTCTATGCCGTGGATGCACCGAACCCGGCATCTGACGTTGCCGGTGAGACTGCGGCAGCTCTGGCGGCCTCGTCTATGGCATTTCGATCATCGGACCCGGGTTATGCAGAAACATTGTTAAGAAATGCCATGAAGGCCTTCCAATTTGCTGACAGTTATAGAGGAGCTTACAGTGACAACTCCGATATAAGAGATGGTGCATGCCCGTTCTATTGTGATTTTGATGGTTATCAAGTAAGCAGACACCGCTTTGATTAATTAGCAGTATGCTATCTACAAGCTCTCCTTTTCCCCCTTCCATTTTAAGGATTCCTAAAAAAAAAAAAAAAAAATTGTTTTTTTATTTAAATTTAATATGGTTTGAATGTTTTGGATCGTTTTAATATGTTAATATCAAAAATAATTTTTAAAAAATAAAAAAAATTATTAACTTGCATTTCAGCACGAAAAATTATTTAAAAAGCAACTATTATCACATTATCAAACATATTTTAAGCTTTGTTCGCATGCTTTTGTCTCCTGGGATCTATTTTACATAGTTTTTGGACTTTGGATAAAGGATTTATTAAATTAATAAATCCATCCTGATCATATTCTATTTTGTCTGGTTTCATCAGGATGAGTTGCTATGGGGAGCAGCCTGGCTTAGAAGGGCATCTTCTGATGACACTTACCTTAGTTACTTGCAGAATAATGGCAAGACCCTTGGTGCTGATGACAACATTAATGAGTTTGGCTGGGACAACAAACATGCTGGTCTTAATGTTCTTGTCTCCAAGGTTAGCGGGAGATTAATTTGACGAAGCTCCCTGATGCTCATCAGTTTGTCACTGGGACTTGATATTGTTTTAATTATTGTGCTGTAGGAAGTTCTAGAAGGAAACATGTACTCTCTCCAATCGTACAAAGCATCGGCCGATAGCTTCATGTGCACCCTTATACCTGAATCATCGTCCTCGCACATAGAATACAGTCCCGGTGGCCTCATCTACAAGCCAGGAGGGAGCAACCTGCAGCATGCAACAACAATTTCCTTCTTGCTAGTTGCTTATGCAAATTACCTCGAAAGAACATCCCAAGCGGTCAACTGTGGAGATGTCAATGTCGGTCCATATTCGCTTCGTCAACAAGCGAAGAGGCAAGTTGATTACATTTTAGGGGATAACCCTATGGGGTTATCTTATATGGTCGGATATAGTGATCGTTATCCTCAACGGATTCATCACCGTGGCTCGTCGTTGCCGTCGGTTAAGGATCACCCTGAATTTATAGCTTGCAAGGAGGGTTCAGTCTACTTTAACTCATCAAATCCCAACCCTAATGTTCATGTTGGGGCCATTGTGGGTGGACCTAGTCAAGATGATTCGTATGATGATAATCGAGACGATTTTAGAAAGTCCGAGCCAACGACTTATATTAATGCACCATTTGTTGGCGTGCTCGCTTATTTTGCAGCAAATCCCAGTTTGAGTTGAGGCAAACAAGGCTCAACTCGGTACATAAGCCAATGCTTATTGGCGTTTGAAAGTAGGAAGAATGTCTCTCATCTTGGCGAAAGCAGCAAGAGTGTAGAGGCTTGTTAGTTGCCGAATTTAAGACATTGGATCGCAAAAAGCTCGTTGAGAATTTCGAGAAAGCAAGGAAGGGAAGATGATCTCGAGATGCAAAATCCCATTGTGGCTACAATTGATCTGAAAAGAGGAAATCAAATTTTCAACTTCTTATTACTTACTTGCCTCATCTTGCACTTGTTTTTCTCATTTCATTTTGAATTATCTACGTGAACATGTATAAATTCCACGGTCAAGCTTTTGATCAATTAATCTTTAAAGATTTGATTGATGGTTGAAAAAGTTTGTTGTCTCCCTAGATTCAATCTTGGAGGCCAGAATTAGAAAAATTAATAAATTTTTATTAACATAACAAGCCATTATAGAAAATACATCCTTCAAATTGTTCAAAAAATCTTAGTCTGTGTTGATATTTACATCAACTCGAAGAATAAAAAAACTTTCAATCAATTTAAAGGCATGCGATGTGTTTTATTCAATGACTTTATGTAGGCACCCTTTTACCGATTCTTGCTTGTAAGAATTTAATTCCGCCCTTAGGATAATTTTTGTTAGATTGCGTAAGCTTATTTAAGAGTGAGATTGTGATTTTATTTTAAATAATTTTTTATTTAAAAATATATTAAAATAATATATTTTTTATTTTTTATAAATTATTTTTGATATCAGCGCATCAAATTAAATAATTTAAAAATATCAAAAAATATTAATTTTAAAAAAATAAAAATAAATTTTAAAAAAAAAATACTTAAAAAATAAAAAAAGCCTATAATTTTCCTGCTTATAGCCAACTTTTTCTTAAAACTTTTTAAATTTAAATCCACGATAACAACATTTGGAAAAAAATGCACCTATCAAGATGTTTCTTTCAATCATTTCAGGTTTTTTTGTGATTTTGTTGATTAAAACGCGTGGCGTGACTTTGATGGGCCAGACATGTTTACCAGAGTAGGCAAAATAGGCCAGATGGCCTGATGCCCATTGATTATGATCATATGAAGAAAGGGTAAGAGGCACTGACAGCTACTTTGGAGGTGTTTAGAAAACATATTGGTTGCAGTTAATATTTTTTATCTGAAAATATATTAAAATAATAATTTTTTGATATTATTATAATAAAATAATTTTAAAATATAAAACAATAGCTTTTAAAAAAATTAAAATTTTGAAAAAACATAATTTTAATCCCATTACCAAACACCGGCAGGCTTATTATTACATGAGGAGTCTAGTGAGCCAACAAGTTCCTCTTTTACGAACGGTTATACATTAATTTTATGGATCACCGAACAATATTAAAGCTCATTTATTGGCCGAGTACCTGTCATTCTGTTCCCCGTCTACCGTACTTACTGGTTTCACAGGTTGCGGCACCATGGATTCATTAATATTTGGAAACGCGGTACGTTTTTAAAAATTTAATTTTTTTTAAATAAATTATATATATATTAATCAATACTCTAAAGACATGGAAAAAATACTGTACCTTTCTTCACACCTTTTACTTTCTTCATTTTTAATATATTATATCATTGTAATTATTATATCATAATAATTATTATTATTATTATATTATATATACGCCTTTCACTTCCCCCATTTTTAATATATTATATTATTATAATTATTATATTATATTATAATTATTATTATATTATACCATATACTAAAAATTAAATGAAATGCTAAATTGTTTTCTTCTTTTTTATTTTTTTCTTTTAATTAATTTTTTTGTTTGATCCCGGGTTTGATGAGTTAGCATGGTTTGACGAGTTAACCTGGATTTATTTTTCTTTTTAATTTTTTTTTTCATTTAGTTTAATTTGTTAATGTTAAATTTCTTTATATTTAATTATCAAACTTTCATGACACGTATTCCGCGTTTGACGAGTTAACTTGGTTTGACGGGTTAACCCGGTTAATTTTGGATAAACCCGTCAATTTTTTTTTTCTATTTAGTTATCAAACTTTTATGAAGCGGATTCTAAATTTGACGGGTTAACCTGGTTTAAAGGGTTAACCCAGTTAATTCAATTTTTTTTCTTTTTCTTCATTAGTTTTTTTCTTCTTGTTGTTTTTTTCTTTTTAATTGATCTATTTAATTATCACACTTTCATGACACGACCTTATAACTAGACCCCCATCTAATACTCCTAGGTCCGGTGTTTCAGTCAAGCTCATTTAAACTTAAGTAATGTAAGTTTAATATTATTATTAATATTGTAAATAGTATTCCTGGGTCAAGCGTTGCAGCTAGACCCAAAGCTTTTTGGTATATATTTGCAAAAAAATCCAACACTTTTAGATCTTAACCTTTTTTTATATTTTTTACGCATGAAAATAAAAATTAACCTGTGGTGTGTGCCTTTATTTTTTTTTTCCTTTTCTTTTTCTTTTTAAGCCTTTTATCGTGAATAGCATGATGCAATCTACAGTGAAGGAGCTTATATCTTTAGTTTATTTTTGTTTTCTATAGATTCTTAATATTAAATTTTTTCTATTTAATTATTAGGCTTTCATGACACAGATTTAAAGTTTGATGGTTTAACCCAGTTGATTCATATTTTTTTTTTTGTTCATTAATTTTTTCATTCCCGTAGGTATTTTTCTCTTTGTTTTTTTCTTTTTAATTAATCTTTTTTTAAAAAAAATTAGTTCATTAATATTAAATCTTTTCTATTTAATTATCACACTTTCATGACATGAATCTCAGATTTGACAGATTAACTTGGTTTGAAGAGTTAACCTAGTTGATTCATTTTTTTTTCTCTTTTCTCATTAGTTTTTTTTCTTTTGAATTAATTTATTTAATTATTATATTTTTACGACACGACCTTGCAACTAAACCTACATCCAACACTATGAGGTCTGATATTACAGCCAAATCCACTTAAACTTGGATCATGCAAGTTTAATATTATTATTAACATTATAAATATTACTCTAAGGTCAGGCGTTGCAGCCAAAACCAAGACTCGTAGGTATAGCTTTGTAGAAAGACCCAACACTTTTAAATTTTATTTTTTTTATATATTTTTAAGCAAAAAAAATTGATTTGGGACATTGCGCAGGTCATGTAACTAGTGTGTGTGTGTATTGTTTTGATATGATAATATTAAAAATAATTTTTAAAAAATAAAAAATATATATTTTAATATATATTTCAAGTGAAAGGCATTTTGAACCATAGTTTTGAAACCCGGCCTGACCTAGCGGGTCGACTCAGGGCTGGAATCGGGCCGGGTTGAAAAAAAATAAAGGAAGAAAAATCCCGATGTGACCTGGTTGACCCAATTAAAAACCCGGTTGCAATTCGTTAATTTTTTTTTACTAAAACAATATTATTTTAATTAAAAAAATCAATCCAAATAATCCACTTAAAACCCAAAAATCAAATCTTAGATTAGAATGGATTTAAAAACCATACTTTGAACTCCCACTGCTGTAACAATTCTAAACAGGCGAAGCAAGCCAGCCATCACAGTGAATTCTTTTTTTTATTATACCAGTCACGTGGCAAAAACTTTTAGTTTATTTAATTAACAAGAGGGGAAGAAATTATGCTGTGCAACAGTGAGAGTGTGATCTCATTTTGTCACATTTGGTTTTCGACTCCTAGTTAGTTTTTCTTGGGATATATGGTTGGACTAAAAATATAATAAGAGATCGTTTTATTATTGTATTGAAGGGGAAAAAAAGGATAAAAGATGAAGATATATTCTATGTTTTTTTTTTAACAATAAAAATTCATTTTAAAAACTATTTTATAAATATTTAATGCATGTATTTTCTATTCAACTAAATATATTTTTATTTTTTTTATTAACGTGAGTATCTAGACCAGTTTATGTATATTTCGACTAATTTTATAGCGTTTAATATTTATTATATTAAAAATTACAAGGTTTTAACTTGAAATTATAAGAAAAACAAATTTTTTGATTCTAAATTCTTATAATCAGAACATTTTTTAGATGGTTTCTCCATCTTTTACTTTAGAACATTAAGTCTGCAAATTGTCCCATGGTAATTAAATGTGGCTGAACAATTAACGGAACTAACTCAAGTTCTTCTGCTTTTATTTTGAGGTGGTAAACTCACGCTAACTAACGAGATCATTCAATGTAAATAGCTTAAGTAGTCTGTAAGCTTGTTTATCAGGTTCAAATTTAAAAGGTAAATCTTTCTTACAGAAGATTCATTTTGAATGTGGATTTATTAGAAGTTGATTAAAAAATGCTGTAAAATATTCAAAACACGTAAGAAAAAAAAAAATATCGAGCCCGCAGAGCCAAGAGAGAGAATCATGATTAGAAATCTTTGTCGTTTTGATTTCCAAATTTTCACGGGTAGTTTAGCTGCACAGCATCCAGATGGAGTTGATTACCTTAAATGATGTATAGTTATTAAACATGTTCCGCGGTTAATCCAAGAAAGAGATAGGATATGGATCACACAGGTTAATTCAATTTTTAAAAAAATACATGTTAATGTATTTTCCACATGGCAAGATCTCACTGGTTACCGATAAAAAACAATTTTCTTGTCTTACCAAAAAAATCTATCGTGCGCCTCCATCTCTGTGTCTTATTTTATGCGTTAAGTTTCCTTATTTCCCAGTTCGTCTTCTCCTCTCTCCCTCCTCCTCTTTGTTTCATCTTCAATTCTCTGCCATTCCAATCTTTGCAAGTCCCATTTTATTTCTTCACTAGAGCTGCTGCGTCTTCTTCCTTTTTGATTTGCCAGGGCAGAACCCTTTTCCTTTTTCTTTTTTTTTTTCCCATGTGAAAAATGGTGAAAGATTGTCCACCTTATTAGTGATATAGAGTGATTCATGCTCATTCTATATGTAAATCAAGTTCCCAGAAAAGAAACACAGTTTTTATGGATTCTTGTAATAATAACTTAGGCTAAAAAACGGTTGAGATCTCTTTTTATTTTTTTTACTCGGTAAACTGAGTTTCCAGTTAATCTAGTAGTTCATGTAAATTTAATCGGGTTAATTATAAACCTAAATTTTACTCATTTTAAATCCAACCAGATCTTTTTTTAATAGCTCAAATCATCGGGGCTTAATACAACACCTATTGGATTCTAAAAAAACAAAAGACATGTCAGATTTGCTCAACCTCAACGAATTGGAATACTTTCTTGGATGGAGGTTGAGTTTTAAATCGTTGGTGAACACCCAAGTGTCCGATAGAAATTCAAGTGCCCCGTATTCATCAAGTATTTAATGAACAAAACCATTAAAAAATATTTTTGGAAGTTATGGTTATTGTTATTTTTTAAAGTGTTTTTCATTCAGAAAAGCATATATCAATAATATTTTTTATATTTTTTTAAAAATTATTTTTGAGATCAATATATCAAAATAATTTAAAAACATCAAAAATATATTAATTTAAAATAAAAAAATTTAAAATTTTTTAAAAATATTTTTTCACCACAACATCAAACACCTTTTAAGTCGACGTGTGCTGTTTGGGAGTGCTTTTCAAAAGCACTTTCGAAAAAATTTTGAAAATTTTTTTATTTTGTTTTTACTTTAAATTAATATGTTTTTTATGTTTTCAAATCATTTTGTTATGCTGATTTCAAAAATAATTTTTAAAAAATAAAAAAAACATTATTGACATGCATTTCTAAGTGAAAAGCACTTTGAAAAGCAACAGCAACCACATTTTAAACACCTTAGCGCTTTTAGTTGACGACTGATTCCCCTTACGTTATAGTCTATTGGGCCAGGATACTCAATTCTCATCCAAGAATCCCGGGCTCAAGCCCTACAATAGAAGTAATTTTTATTGATAGCTAAGTTGTTTTAACGAGAGATGTTAAATTTACTTGTGGTTATTATCATATGAATTTTGATACAGATTTAGGCCCATATCATAGGTTAGTTTCATCATTAATCTAAATTAATATAAATAAAAATAGTTATTATTATAATTTTAAAAATTTGATTTGGGAAGTCAATTTAGAATGATATCCAGGTCACATGTCAGAATGATCGATTCAGGTCAATATATAAATAAAGATGATTATTATTATAATTTAGAAAACTTGACTATTGAGTCAACATGAAATAAGATCTAAGTTATGAGTCAGGAGAGTTAATTCGAGTTTATTTTTTTTTAAAAAAAGAAGAATTACAACAACCTTATTTTGACCTAGAAAACATGTTAACTAAGATTAACTCTCCTAACTTGTAATTCGGTTCTTGCAATGGGTTGACTCATAAATCAAGTTTTAAAATTATAATAATAATCATCTTTATCTATATGTGGACATGAGTTAGCTTTTCTGACCCGTGATTTGTTAAGGCAACTTTATTTTAACACAAAAAAAAATTTCAATAAAATTCAATGGGTTTTGATCCATGTTTTATCTCGATCTCTAAATCAACTTGAGTTTTTTCGCCTTCCTCCATTGTTTCTTAATTTTTGACTAGTCCAAGCTTTTTGGTCACTTGGGTCAACCTGTTGAATTAATTCAGGTTTTATAACTTGGATTTTAGCATTTTATTAATTCCAACACTTAATATAAACTAAAATAAAAAATGATATTTAATTATTTTTCTAAATACATAAGTCTAACAAAAATATTTTCTCATATTTTATTATTTCTTTACATTATAACTAAATATAATATTAAAATAATCGTTTTATTTTTTTAAATCATTATCAAACACAATCATGTTATCAATTTTTTTATATTATTTCGTTTATTTTTTACTGTGTATTTTTTATATTTTCAAAATAATAACCATACACTAATTCTAAACACTGCTTCAAATCACAAGATATATCTAAATTGCCGCCGAGTCTTGATGATCATGATTGCAAAGACTCGAAAACATCCTGGTGATGCACCTCATGAGTCCGGGGTACAGGTGTGACGTCCGAGTAACTTGGGATTTTTTTCGCGAGTCATTACGACGCTTTGCACAAGGAAATGGCCCACGTGGGAGAGGTCAAACGTCGACGCGTGGACGCTCGTAAGTAGGGCAAGAGTTTTAGGGCGTCGGCCAAATTAAACAGACGGTTTTGTTAGTGGGCTGAAAGATACTCGGTCCAGAAATACTTTTTGAACCAGCTTGTAAGCTGTAACCAAACCAGGAAACCAAACGACACGGCATAGCCGTTGCAACACCCCTCACTCTCCTCCTCCCTTCAAAAACTCCGATCACAATTGCAAGTTTTATCAGCTAACAACCAGGGTTTTTGTCTTCGAAACAGTACGTTTCACACTCTTTCTCTCTTCTTGTGTCTCTTTCATGTGCTATACATCCATCAGTTTTCGGTTTTTACTTCAAAATTGTTGCGTTGGAAACTTCTTGTGGATTTCTACTTCATACGCTGAGAGCCACCGACTTTCATTGTTGAGATTAGTTAGTAACTGTGTTAAAATTTCATTATAGTCTGTTAGAAATTCAACTAATTTTCATGTTTTCTTTGAATTATTTAACCCTAATTGTAACTATTTCTTTATGATGCATTTGTTGTCTATTATTTTGAAAATTCAGAGCGCTTTTACCTTGGACTGAGCACAAACTGTCTCAAGATCATACTAGAGCATCAACCAACCGTTTTAATTGTGTCTTCTTTTGTTTAAATGCATATTGTAGTGTTTTCTATTAACCAGATGGTTCGAATGACAATGCTTGTGATTTTCCAATGATTTTTCATGGATTTCTTGAGGGAATGTTATAATTAGCACACATATGGTAAAGCTACAACGCCGTTATATTGCTGGATCTGTTGATTTCCGTGAGTTGTTTCGTTATTAAACAGCTGTTTCTCTCAACTTTTAGCTTGTCTATATTTTTGGAAAAAGTCGATTTCATTTGAAGGATATGCGTATCATTACTAGAAAAGGATACAAGTTTTTCTGCCTCTCATGGATTGGATGTTGAATTTGAACTGTTATGGAATCATTCATTAATTAGATAATCGTGTCAGGGCAATACCACCTTGCGGGCCTCGTTAGAACAATATGTGATTTGCATGTCTTTGCTAGACCATCAATTCAACGCCTTCTCTTTGGATTTTGTGTTTCCGCATTAACCTGACTTTTATCTTGTATATTGACGATGTCTTCTACATAACTTTAGCCATGAATGCTGGTGATAATGAGATGGTAGAAGGCTCCATTTCTTCTGTTCTTGTTGATTCGTTGGAGTCTAATAAGAATGGAGATGCACTTTCACCTGAAGATGTAGCTTGGGCTGATTCTTGCCTTGTTAAAGATGATGAAATTTCAGATGGTGACTGGAGTTCTCTGAAAGATGTCTTGTTAGAAATTCTTAGTCTGCAGCCAGAATCACACGATTCTTCTAAACCTGGAACTGATGATTTGCCTAGAGCAGCTGATGTTCTGATGCTTCCTTCCGATGAAGCAGTAAATTTACAGTCATCTGTCGTAATTGATAATGAGGTTGCTACAATTAATAAAGAACTAGAAATGAAAAGCAAACGTTTTCCAATCAATGAGGAGACTGATGTTTCATCATCACAGTTTTTTCAGGAAGATTTCTCAGAAACTTCTCTCAAACATGCCTTTTCACCTAATTACAAGGAAGATGATGACTCAAAAATGAGTCTGCCAGATGGTTCAGGACTTGACATGGCCTTTTCAGCATATGATACGGAGCCATCAACTGAGGATATCTTTAAGGTTTGGGATTTGGGCATTCCAGATGAGGAAGATGAACTTGTTAAACAGCTGAACAAGGCCCTCTCTGAAAATCCCGCTCACTCCACACCACAATCTGATGATTCAGGGGGTTTGAAAGAGGAGTCACTTGATTCTTTGGTTAATGGCATTGCAGAACTATCTTTGGATCAACACTCTTGATTCCACTTTCAAACTTTGTACATATTATAGCTTTGATTTTGGTGTATGTTTCCGGCTTTTCTGACAACTGCTTTTAATTGTGATGGAAGGAGTATTTATTGTCCATTAGGCAATTATGTTCTACAGAGCACATTCAACCGTAAGAATCATGGACTTGGCAGCCTTAATTCGAGGTGATGTCTCCAAAACACTGACTTGTACATTAAAGATGTTATATTTAGTTCTGATGATCATGATGCACAAGGCAACACTTTTCTTGTTCTTACTTGGATGCAATGGCTAAACCCTATAGTTTGCACTTGTGCTTGTGTTCAACAGTCAATTTTTCCCATGTGTTTTAAATTCAGTTAATTTGCTCGTGTTATCCAATTTGAATCAAAGCTAATTACTAAAATTTGTCTGAATCAAATGTTAGAAAAGAGAGAGACAGTAAAAAGGATATACACATGTAAACCGATGGAGGATGGCCTGATTGTTCTTCCATTCCTGCAAAAGCTAAAGACTCCAATTTACCTTCTCTCATCTAATATACTCCTATTATTTTTTTTTATTTGGTCCCCCCCTTTTTTTAACTGAAAATGCAGAAACAACACAAACCCAAGAGAAACTACCCCGGATGCAATACAAAGAATTTGACAGTTCCATGATTTCACGTTGAATCTGTACGAATTGTGAGGAACCACAGCCCTACCCACGTGATTCTCAATTCTCATTCTTCGGGCTTCTGCAACTGATATTCAGAACCCTCCGTTTCACCAATGACTCGGTTGAGGCAAGGAATTGAGAATTGAGGTTCTAATTTGTGTAAAATCTATAGTGGGGTTCTTTTAACCACAGATCATTGGCAATTCGGTGCATCTGCCATGAATCTATGCTTATTTTAAGTGGGTCCTACAAATGAAACTATCCAATGATATGTAGACCCATTAACGTCTACTGGTCATAGAAACTCTTGAACGCATCGCATTAAAAGTTGATATGGCAAGCTGTCTACCGTTGAGATGGGTTTCATAGACCATCAAGTCTGGCAAATAAACAATGGCCGTTAATCAAACGAAGCTAAAAAACAAAACAAGAGAGATCAGAACCTCATTTTTACTCTCCAGAACACTGATTTGGACTCTGTAACGTAGGGAATGGGATGCATTTGTCTGATCTTCTTGACGTAGACGAGAGAAAAAAATCCCAGCTTTATGACCCCATAAATTCATTTATTTACGAGGCGGGGATAAAATCATCTATTTCAACCACGCATGCAAAATTCCAAGTGTACCATTCTATCATCCAAATGGCGAATTGTTATTTGTCGACGAACGACAGCCTCAAATGCGACATCTTATGATAACATGGGAGGCAAATATAAATTCATGGAAGTTCATGGATGTGCGGTGAAGAGGCACAAGGTAGAGAGGAGATAAGATAGCAGACACTAATTGTTATTATAGGCTGTATCTTGCACTAGCAGTTTAGTCTCCTCTCAGCAAAACAGAAAAAGAAAAATGGCCTCAGCATCACTTCTCAAGTCATCGCCAGTCCTTGACAAGTCTGAGTTTGTTAAGGGTCAGACCCTCCGCTTGCCCTCTGCCTCCATTGTCCGGTGCCGCTCCACCGCCCCTTCTTCCCTTACCGTCCGTGCTGGTTCTTATGCTGATGAGCTTGTCAAGACCGCGGTATGTCATTTTACATCTTTCACTTATTTCAACTGAGGTTAGAGTAGATTCTCGCAGAAAACATGATATGCAATAACTTTCTATTACACGACAGTTTAAGGCATAGGCTTTAAGAAGAAATTGATGGTACTTTTGTTTTGCCAACTTGGAAGTTTCATGATATAAGATGCCCCATTCAATTTTTTTGGCCATATGGATGATGAAACAGCACTTGCCTGCTCTTGTTTCTGGCTGTAGAAAACCATTGCATCTCCTGGTCGTGGTATTTTGGCCATGGATGAGTCCAATGCTACCTGTGGGAAACGTCTAGCCTCAATTGGGCTAGAGAACACTGAGGCTAACCGCCAGGCATACCGAACCCTTCTTGTGACAGTCCCTGGTCTTGGCAATTACGTCTCCGGTGCCATCCTCTTTGAGGAGACTCTCTACCAATCCACAACTGATGGCAAGAAGATGGTTGATGTTCTTGTTGAGCAGAAGATTGTTCCTGGTATCAAAGTCGACAAGGTAACCCGCCAAACACGTCTTCCAACATCGATTTTTCAGGAATTCATAATATTTTATCGAAATTAAAGTGGTGCTTTAATATTCTTGTCACTGAGTTACCTAAAATTGATAGTATAGGCAAAGTCTATACACCTTACTGTTTATTTAACTAAATTGTAGTAACATACAGTTTGAACAATGAAAACAACAGGGTTTGGTGCCTCTAGCTGGTTCCAATGACGAGTCGTGGTGCCAAGGTCTTGATGGACTTGCCTCCCGCTCAGCTGCTTACTATCAGCAGGGTGCTCGTTTCGCCAAATGGTACTAATAAATCTGTTCTCTGTGTTTCGCAAAATGCTAACCATTACTTTGCAACGTAACTAGTTGTGCTCATCTTCATTGATCAGGCGCACTGTTGTGAGCATTCCCAACGGCCCATCTGCCTTGGCAGTGAAGGAGGCTGCCTGGGGTCTTGCCCGCTATGCTGCCATTTCTCAAGTATAGTTTCTCAAATAAATTTCTGCATTGCTACCTGTGGTTTGTAATCTCTAATTTCTGATTGAGAAAATTTGGTTACTTGAACTTTGTAGGACAACGGATTGGTCCCTATTGTGGAGCCAGAAATCTTACTTGATGGTGAGCATGGCATTGAGAGGACTTTTGAAGTAGCCCAGAAGGTGTGGGCTGAGGTTTTCTACTACATGGCAGAGAACAATGTCATGTTTGAGGGTATCCTCCTCAAGCCTAGTATGGTCACTCCTGGAGCTGAATGCAAGGACAGGGCCACACCTGACCAAGTTGCTGAATACACCCTCAAGCTCCTCCAAAGGAGAATCCCCCCAGCCGTCCCTGGAATCATGGCAAGTTCCCTTCCAACTTTTACAGTTTTACCATATTTTTTTTCGCGAAGTGTTAAATTCACTCTCCTAGTCGGAATTCAAGGTGCTTAAGCAGGAGAGCTGCCTAGCAATGCTGAAACATGTACTGATTGTGGATTATTGTTTTGAGCAGTTTTTGTCTGGTGGGCAATCTGAGGTCGAAGCAACCCAGAACCTCAACGCAATGAACCAATCTACAAACCCATGGCACGTGTCATTCTCATATGCCAGAGCTCTCCAGAACACTTGTTTGAAAACATGGGGAGGCAGGCCAGAGAACGTTCAGGCAGCTCAGGAAGCACTTCTCATCCGTGCCAAGGCCAACTCTCTTGCTCAGCTTGGCAAGTACACCGGTGAAGGAGAGTCAGATGATGCCAAGAAAGGAATGTTCGTCAAGAACTACTCCTACTAAGCTGTTGTGATTGAAATCTATAGATGAAGAAGATGGAGAATCGAGGGAGCAACTGCAACTCTAATTTCTCTCAACGTGTTAAATGATTTATAGCCATGGAGACTATTTTTGTTCCTTGTTACATGTACTCTTAGCAACATAATAAACCTCTTGCCAGTGAGATTAGTGTGTACTTGTATGATGCATTGACTACTAAAATGCTTTAATTAGCAGCTTCAACTCCTAAAATGTGCCCTGGTTCAAAAATCCATCTTTAGTTGATGCATTTACAAGTATTCAAAATTCCAGACCAGGAGGAGAATCTACCACTCAGGCTGGGTAAATTAAATAAGATCACAGTAACCACCATAAAAGAAATCAAAATGTTGGGCAAATCCAAAATCTGAAACGTTATGTCAGCTAACGTTCCTGGGATCTGCAAGATCAAAATGTTGCTGGCATGGAGAGCAACAACCTTAGCCACTAAAACAGAAGCCCCAGCAAAGCTTTAACAAGGGCCATATATAAGGCTGTGACAAAAATGACACGGAGGTAACAGATCGATCACCAATACAAGACAGGGGGCTATGAGAATTATTCGAGCCGTTCCTGAGAGGGGCACCGTTAATCTTCCATTCCTAGTTTCTTCAGCTACAAGGCTGCCGCCCTCGTCTATACCAGCCCACGTCCAAGGGAACTTTATTTTATAAATTTATACACGCAATTTCCAGTGGTACATTACGGGTAGGATAATAACATGTCGGGGAAAAATAGTGGTTAATTCAAGTGGTTTGATGTTTTTTTTTTTTAAAATAAAGTTTTTAAGTTTGAGTTCTATGAATAAAATACATTATTATTAGAAGAGTTTTATCATATAACAGACCGATCAGTTCAATTAAATTAGTTGGGGTTCTATGAACTTAAATACCAGGATTTAGATGAAAAAAAAAAGATTAGGTTTTTACCACCCCACCCAAAATGTTTTGAAATTGATCGGATTTAAATGATGTTATTTACCATGATATCAGGGATATAGGTAGTTTTTATTTTTATTTTTATATGAAGGTATGTAGATAGTTTTTTGGTTGAGTCCATGTTCAATCCTTATTTTTCTTTCTATTGTTTTTTGTCATGTTTTTCAATTTATTCATTTATTCCCTCTGTTTTATAATTTTAAATGAAAGCATGATCATGTTTCCACGTGATATCATGTTTTTCATTGATGCATGCCGTGTTTAAATGAAAGTATTTTACTATTTGTGCGGTTATTGAATTATTTCTTGAAAAGAAGAGGATTAAAAACTGTTTTGTTTAGCAAGATCTTGACCATAAATAATATTATTATTACAATAAAAAATTCCAAATGAGGAGACCAGAACAAGCAAATAAGCTTCTTAATATTTTCAGTTACAAATCTTTCAACCTGGAAGAAGTAAAATTGTATAGTATATAGATACTGTGCTATATAATCAAGTAGATTTTTTAATTAGATGGAATATTATTGTATGGCTTGTTTCCAGTTTAAACTTGTTTTAGCCCAACACTAAGCCCATATATTTATTGATGGATGAGAAGGCTCCAATTGGCGGTGGGGTCCGACCACCAACGACATTTCGTTTTTCTTTACAGATAAAAATTTGACTCAAGCTCTCTCGACGTCTTCTCGTCGTTCTTTGCACCTGTTAGGGTTAGCGCCCATACACTCTCTATCTCGCTCTCCGATCGCAATTGTGCTCTGCAAATCTCCAAAACCCTCATTCGCTCATTTTCACAGGTACACGATTCAATTCTGTTTTTTTTTTCCTGTTTTCTGACATGAGCAAGAATGATTGCTTACTTGCTGGATTGATTGTATCAGATTACAACCAAAGCCGTCAATTTAATCAACCATGGCCCGTCGAAGAGACGAAGACGACGACCTTGAAGATGAAGAGTACGAGGAGCAGGAAGAGCAACTGATGGATGAAGAAGAGGAGTATGAAGAGGAAGAAGAAGAGGATAGAGGAGCGTCGATTAAGAAGAGACGGAGATCAGATTTCATTGATGATATCGCGGAGGAGGAGGATGAGGAAGAAGAAGATGATGACGATGATGAGGATTATGGTGGTGGAGGTGGAGGTGGAGGTGGAGGTGGAGGTGGTAGGAAGCAGAAGGGGAAGAAGCGGCGTGGTTCTGAGTTTTTTGATGATATTGCGCAAGTTGCCAGTGATGACGAAGAAGAAGAAGAAGATGCCGAGGATGGTATGTTTAAATTTTAAGCCTTTTTATTGTTCAGTTATGGTGGTAAATTTAATGCCCTTAATTGTACTTTTGTATGCAGATTTTATAGTTGATGATCATGGAGCTGATTTACCTGATGAGGCTGGTGGTAGAAGGATGCATCGGCCATTGCTGTCACGTGAGGATGATCAAGAAGATGTTGAAGCGCTTGAGAGAAGTATCCAAGCTAGATATGCAAAGTCAATGCACTCGGAATATGATGAAGAGACTACGGAAGTGGAGCAACAAGCTCTTTTGCCATCCGTTCGTGATCCAAAATTATGGATGGTCAAGTGTGCAGTATGTTTATCATTGGTCCTTGGACGTGGCTTTCATATTTATGTGCACTATATGTATTCATGTGCTTATTAAATTGATCTTTGATGTTCATCAGATTGGCCGGGAACGGGAAACGGCTGTTTGTTTGATGCAAAAATACATTGATAAAGGATCTGAGTTGCAAATTCGGTCTGTTGTTGCTCTTGATCATCTTAAAAACTATATATATATTGAAGCAGACAAAGAAGCCCATGTGAGAGAGGTATACTTCTGCTGTGAGGCTTTTCAGTGATTACTGAATTATGCAACTTTTGATGTTTTCATACATGCAACTGTGATGAATGGAATATGTGATGTATTGATTTGCTTCTGCTTCAGGCTTGCAAAGGCTTGCGCAATATTTTTGGGCAGAAAATCATGCTTGTCCCAATCAGAGAAATGACTGATGTTCTTTCAGTTGAAAGCAAAGTAATTGATCTTTCCAGGGACACATGGGTCAGGATGAAGATTGGGACTTACAAAGGAGACCTTGCCAAAGTATTTTTTATAACTTCTATTCCTTTTCACTTTCTTGTTCGCAGATTTTCGTGGCTGATTTTTCAAGCTCTTATTTTGAAGGTTGTAGATGTAGACAATGTGCGGCAGAGAGTTACAGTAAAGTTAATTCCAAGGATTGACTTACAGGCTCTTGCAAACAAACTGGTATGTCTTCGCTTAGATTATTGCTCTTTGTGATTGATAGTAGACTTTTTGGACTTGGAAAATTGTCTTGTACAAAGTTATGTCTCATAACAATGGTGACTTCATATAGATTCACTAGGCATTTCCTTTCTATCATCATCATTACTTTGCCAATGCATGAATGCAATGAAACTGTATTGTACAAAGTTATTTCTCTGATTGGGACTAGCATGATTTTCTGCCTAAAAATAGTCTTGTAGAAAGTTATTTCTCTGATTGGGACATACTGTGCTATACCTAGCTGGAAGTTATGTCTCTTCACAATGATGAAAAACTGTCTTGAACTAAGTTAGTGCACTTTCATAATAGGAAGTTTTGTTACCCTTTTTCCTCAGGAAGGCAGAGAAGCACCAAAGAAGAAGGCATTTGTACCTCCTCCACGTTTTATGAATGTTGATGAAGCTAGGTGGATACTGGTTGCTTCTTTTTCATTGAAATATCTATACTACCGAATCTTTTTGTTTATTATCCAATTATTTGCTGGCCTTGTAAATTTTCAGGGAATTACATATTCGTGTTGAGCGAAGAAGAGATCCGATGACTGGTGATTATTTTGAAAATATTGGCGGGATGCTTTTTAAAGATGGTTTCTTGTATAAAACTGTATCAATGAAGTCAATTAGTGCTCAGAACATTAAGCCGTCATTTGATGAACTTGAGAAGTTTCGATCACCTGGAGAGAATGGAGATGGTGATGTTGCCAGTTTGTCAACCTTGTTTGCAAACAGAAAGAAGGGTCATTTTATGAAGGGTGATGCAGTTATTGTTGTCAAGGGAGATCTGAAAAGTCTAAAGGGATGGGTTGAGAAAGTTGATGAAGAAAATGTTCATATTAGACCTGAAATGAAGGGTCTTCCGGTAAGAATCCGTTGGTAAATTTAAAATAATCATTGGTCTTCATATGTTGTCAAGGATCACTTGAATTTGCTGATCTGCTCAGCCTTTCATTTATTGATACTCAAAAGTATTTATTGGCAGAAAACACTTGCAGTGAATGAAAAGGAACTATGCAAGTATTTTGAACCTGGCAATCACGTGAAGGTTGTTTCGGGCACACATGAAGGTGTCACTGGCATGGTTGTTAAGGTTGAGCAGCATGTGCTCATTATTCTGTCTGATACAACAAAGGAACACGTGAGTGATATATTTGTTGCATGAATTAGTTTTCTCTGCTTAGGAATTGTTTTTTGACAAGAAAACTTATGTGTGGAAACAATGTTGATATCTGTTATCTTCAGATCCGTGTATTTGCTGATGATGTTGTGGAAAGTTCTGAGGTAACGACAGGTGTTACCAAAATTGGGGACTATGAGCTTCATGATCTTGTACTATTGGAGTAAGTCTGTTTGATTAAGAATGGTAATCGTTTGGTCCCTGTCATTTGAGGTCTTATCTGTTATTTTGGTTTGTTGTAGCAATATGAGCTTTGGTTTAATCATTCGTGTAGAAAGTGAAGCCTTTCAGGTTAGTCATCACTGGACTGTCCACATTTCCATGTTTATCTGTCACCTATGTCAGCACAAGGGTCATCCTTTTGGTGCAGGTTCTCAAGGGAGTTACAGAGAGGTCTGAGGTTGCACTTGTTAGACTAAGAGAGATCAAATGCAAAATTGAGAAGAAAACTAACGTGCAAGATCGGTACAAGAACACAGTATCGGTGAAAGATGTTGTTAGGATCATTGATGGTCCTTGCAAAGTAAGATTCTTTTCCACTGTATGATTTATCTTGCTATCACATGTGCATATAGCTTACAGCCTCCTTTTTGTCTTGTTAGGGGAAACAAGGTCCTGTAGAGCACATATATAGAGGAGTCTTGTTCATCTATGATCGGCATCACCTTGAGCATGCTGGGTATATTTGTGCTAAATCCCACTCATGTGTTGTCATCGGAGGATCACGTTCTAATGGAGATAGAAATGTAAGTATTTCTTATATTATTTTAGCAATAAATATTATTTTTTAGCTGAATTTTTTGTGCATGTAGCTTTAATTTTAATGATCTTGACCTTCTTTCAGGTTTATTTGGTATGAAGTGGATTAGTGTTCATAATTATCAAATGTTGCTGATAAATGCTAACTGAATATGAGCTTGAAAAGATGGTCGTTGGTCATTGTCACTAAATTTGCTTTCATCTATCAGTAATTAATTGCATAGAGAACCTATTGCTAGATGTATTCTGTTCTTGCTTAAATGATTTTCTGGTTTAAAAAATTTATGTTCAGTTATTGTTTAAATTATTTTTTGGTTAAAACTTCTCTTACAATCATTATTCATTAGTAATTTATTCAGGCTACGAGGATATGATTTTAAAAGCGAAAATTGACTATATCAATCAACAGATATAATTTAAACCAAACTGTCCTTTATCTCACTCATTATTAAAACTTCAGGGTGATTCCTACTCAAGGTTGGGCAGTTTTAAAACTCCCCGGGTACCCCCTTCACCAAGGAGATTTCCTAGAGGAGGTCCTCCATTCGACTGTAAGTTTTTTTTATGGTCCCGCTCTCTTCTTTAAACAAATTCTATCATAATTGGACTTCTTAATTTGTTATTTACCTCAGAAAGGAAAGGAAATTTTCGTTGCAATGGTGTCATATTTTTCTCAAATCAAGTCTAATATCAACTGCTTATTGAATTCTGCAGCTGGGGGAAGAAATAGAGGTGGAAGGGGAGGGCATGATGCTTTGGTTGGTACCACAATAAAGGTACGACAGGGCCCTTTCAAGGGCTACCGTGGTCGTGTTGTAGATATCAAAGGTCAATTCGTTAGAGTTGAACTGGAATCACAAATGAAGGTTGTTACAGGCAAGTCTTCATCTATGTCCGGTAAAAAGCTAGACCCTTGTATTCCTGTTTGTTTCATGGACAATGAATGCTGTTTTATGTGCAGTTGATCGGAGCCACATCTCGGATAATGTGGTTGTTTCAACTCCATACCGGTAAATCGAACATGCACTGAAAATTGTTTGTAGTTTGATGATTCTATCTTTCTGACTATATGTTTTCCACATGTTTTATCAGCGATACACCTCGATATGGTATGGGAAGTGAAACCCCAATGCATCCTTCTCGGACTCCAATGCGTTCACACATGACACCAATGAGAGAATCAGGAGGTTTGTTCTTTTTATACAAGTCTACTTAGATTTTGGATACTTTAATCAATCACCATTCTGGTATATGAAGTCTATTCAGATTTTGGATACTTTAATCAATCACCATTCTGGTATATGAAGTCTATTCAGATTTTGGATACTTTAATCAATCACCATTTTGGTATAGGTGGGATTAGTATAAGCACTTATGTGTTTGTCTCATGTTTGCAGCGACACCTATTCATGATGGCATGAGGACACCTATGCGTGATCGAGCCTGGAATCCTTA
This sequence comes from Populus alba, assembly GCF_005239225.2. Taxonomy (NCBI): domain Eukaryota; kingdom Viridiplantae; phylum Streptophyta; class Magnoliopsida; order Malpighiales; family Salicaceae; genus Populus; species Populus alba. The sequence goes on from NC_133292.1 coordinate 10,255,085, forward strand.
TGCACCAATGAGTCCTCCTCCAAGGTTTGAGCATGAATTTTTCTAATACTAATTGTTTTCCTATTTTAGTTTTCTTTTCATGATGAGAATTTGGAAATTGGACCTGAATCCTTTTATTGAATATTTGATTGATAGTCACTTGAAGAACTTTTAGTTTCATTTAGTTTCAGTCATTCCCTGTCACGAGTAATTGATTTTTCAGAGGCATATTTGGGTTTTTTCAGAACTGCTGATGGTACTGATTTGCTTAATTGCAATCTGTCTAAAATATGACCTTCATTTAGTGGACACAGCTTCATATGCAATAAAATGGAGAATAAGTAACTGGTAAAATGACAGTTGCATCAGAAACAGTGTGAATAAGTTAGATTTGAATGATTGGGCAGTTTTTCCTCCTTTTCACAATTATTGATTTAAAATGTACACATCTAGAGGAATGTATACTAGTTGTATCAATATCCCCAAGTTATCTTGGTTCCTTAATGAATTGGTCTCAATTGTGTGTTGTTTCACCTAAATAATCAAAAATAAATGAAGAACAAACCATAATTTAACCTTACATTTCTAAAAGTTACTTACCCTGTCACAATAATTTCACTCCATCTTTGATAGTTAATTCCCATGCCTGTGTGCCATATTGGTTCACCAGATCGATCATAAATCATAACCACATCCCCTAAAGTTGTTTCAATGACCTTCATTTGTCCCATTTTGCATTTTAGAACTAGACATTCTTTTCCTTATGTTTTGTCTTTAAATTAACATTCTTGCTTTGGTTGATTTACAAGTTATTTTCTTTTGCTTAATTTAAAACAGTTGGAGACCTATTACATCTATCTACAATATGGGAAATTGTCTGTCACCGTGGATAATTTTTAAATGATGAATTTAGGCAGAGCTTAGAATTAGGTGCGCACCAAAGGATAAATATTTATCTTGCTTTTTGATTAGCTTCAATCTCCTTTTTTACTCTGTCCCACAAACTTCTTTTTTAAATTTTCTTAATCATTGCTGCAAATAGAACATGCTTAATATGCATTGCATGCTTCTGTTGTCTGTTGTATCTGATGCAAAATAGTGTTTGCATTTCGTGTATTTTGACACCGTGACATCAGTTCCTTAAAAAAAGTATCCTCTTTCAAAATTAATGAACTTTTGGCCTTGTCACTTTTATGCATTGTAACTGAAGCATGGTCATTGGAATTGTTTCTGCAAAAATGCAGGGATAATTGGGAAGATGGGAACCCTGGTTCTTGGGGAACCAGTCCGCAGTATCAGGTAAAGAACTAGGCATACCTTGATGCCATAAATAATTCAAGTTATTCTGTGCTGTTATTATATGTGTGTGATGTAATGAAAATGTTCTTTTTCCAGCCAGGAAGCCCTCCCTCTGGAACATATGAAGCTCCAACTCCTGGTTCAGGCTGGGCTAGCACTCCTGGTGGTAATTATAGTGAAGCTGGAACACCAAGAGATAGCAGTTCTGCATATGGTAGTTTATTTTTCAGTTTCCTATGATACTTTAAGCGGTGATTTTTTTATTGTAGCTAACTTCATGCACCTGTTACAGCCAATGCTCCAAGCCCATACCTGCCATCAACTCCTGGTGGCCAGCCTATGACACCCAGTTCAGCGTCCTATCTCCCTGGCACTCCTGGAGGGCAGCTAATGACACCCGGAACTAATGGTCTTGATATGATGTCTCCTGTTATAGGTTTGTTTTGCACTTTCTTATTTTTGCCATTTGTCATAGTTATTGTGTTCGATCTATTGATATTTATTAGTTTGTATGAATATAACTAGGAATGTCCTTTTTCATTGTTTGGTTTTTGGTTTAGTCTGTGTCTTGTGAAGCCATTTTTTCAGTTTGGATCAAGTATTCCTGAGGTGAGGCCATGAACGGCTCTGCCATATATGAAAAGAAGAAAATTAATTCTGTTTTCAATTCCAGAAAATGAGTTGTTGCTTCGTGAATTTTCTTTTCTTTTCTTTTGGTGGCTTTGGAAGTTAGAACTTAATCCGCATGGTGAAGTGGCTTGAATAGGCAGAGCATATGTATGGAATTTGATCAGCTTTCTACGAAATTTTGTTTTGGTCTCCTGGCATATCTAGTGTGATTTTTACTATATCTAGGTTTGGTTTTAAAAACTCAAAAATATCTTTTTAGCAATTATGTAAGTTGCAATTCATTGCATTACAGGTGGAGATGGTGAAGGACCATGGTTCATACCAGACATATTGGTTACCGTTCACCGGACTGCAGATGAATCTGCAGTTGGTGTCATCAGAGAGGTGCTTCAGGTATGCCTTTCAAAAGCCAGTTGGGAAAAAAATTCATTTTCTTCTCTGTTGATTATTAAGATTCTGTTTGAGCTATGGCTTTTGACTTTGAATCATAATACAAAAGTTGATTTTCATTATTAACTTGTGAGAAAAATAAGTTAAAATGACTTCAAGTTAGAAGACTGTTTGGTAAAAATGAGAAAGCAATTTTTTCTATTTTTTAAGTAGGAATGTAATGCAAGTTAAAATCCATTCCTATTTTGATTAACGCAAAATTTTGACTCAATTTTATAATGAACCGTTGATTTAAGTTAAAAGTTATTTCCAATCAAATATGCTTATGTCTTTTTATGAGTTAAAAGTTAAAAAATAACTTGAATCAATCCACAAAAGTCATATCAAACATAATCTAACTGGATGTTTGAAATCCATGTGAAGTTCCTTGAATTTTTTTGATTAAGCCGCACTGATTTATATGGAAGGAATACAAAGTAGATTTTTTTGTAATGAATTCAGCTCTATACTAATGCTAGTGTTGGTGGACCAGGATGGCTCTTGTAAAATAGTCCTTGGGGCTCATGGCAACGGAGAAACGATAACTGCTCTTCCTAGTGAAATTGAGATGGTGGTGCCAAGGAAATCAGACAAGATCAAGATCCTGGGTGGTGCACATCGTGGTGCTACTGGCAAGTTAATTGGCGTTGATGGCACTGATGGAATTGTAAAGTTGGAGGACACTCTTGATGTTAAGATATTAGACATGGTTATACTGGCAAAACTTGCACAGATGTGATTTTCCTGAGAATACACAAATTAAAATTCAAGAATTATTTTCCCCCTGCAGTTCATCTTTATCTTTGGTCTGTATCAGTGTTTAAAATTCCAAGCTACGAGCAGCCTCTATCATACAAGTTGGCTAAATAAGAATTACTGTAAATGATCGAAATGAGGGTTACCTGATTTTCAGAAGCGAACATGCAACTGAAGTTCTTGACAAAATGGATGTGTCTTGGAGAGGGTTTAGAGCTAAAAACATGGAGAAGTGTTAGCAAGTAGCATCAATTTTAATTGAATAATCCTCTTTAGTTGGAAATTGGAATGTGGGTTTGTTGGATTGGTTGCTGAGCTTTTGCAGGAAGATTATACAAGAATCATCTAACGACAAATATATAACATGTAAAGCTCTCAAGGCTAACAATCTTATAAATTAGATGCCTAATCCTTCCGTTTCAGCTTTACAAGGAAAATCCCAGGACTAACAATCTCTAGAGGCTCTTATTTTGGATTCTTAATTCATACGAATCACCCAATTGCATGCTTATAGCAGTGTACTGGAGACTCAACACGCTTTTTCATCAAGAACTAAGCCAAATTTACAAGAGAAGCTAACAATAGCTTAATATCTTACAAGATCTTTGTTTTATGTCATTTATGTATATGTTTGAACTTCAACGTGATGAATCATTCTCTAATTAGCAATTCATACAAAACTTGCTCAGTCAAAGATTTGTTGAGATTTTCATGTAATAAAAATTCATACAATTATTGTTATCATCATTTATAATAAACAAAGATATCCTGACAAGATTTTGTTTCATTTATGTTAAAACTTTTTAACTTAATAGTTTTAACTTTTAATTCAATCAAGATTTATATTAAGATTTTTGACATCTTTATTAAATTTAAAAGTTATGTATAAGCAAGCATATACCAAAGACTTTTTTTTGAGATAGAAATTATAAAAAAATAAATCAATTTGTAAAACTCGTATTAAACATAACTTTAGTTTGCTGTGTAAAGATTAATTCAGAAACAAAAAAGAATCACATTAAAAATATTTTTTTTCTTAGAAATATCTTATTGAGAAAATGTACTCTTTTGAAAACTGAAAACTAATTAATTAGGAGAAAAATCTCTAGTCTCGAAATTAAATTCAATTAATCAAATACAAGAACACGGCAACATATGTGCATGTAGTATCTCTTAATCTCGGATCAAACTAATTAATTAGCAGCTTGTCCATTTCCATTTCCATTTCCATCATTATAACCTAACTATTTGTTAATGGATCTCTTCATCGTATTGCTGTTCACGAAGGAGTTGAGAAAAAATGTGCATTTCATTTTCAAAGCGAGCAATTCACATCGATATCGTTGCCTTCTCCTCTGTTGATAATGATTACGCCTTCGTTTTGAAGAATATCTGGGTTTTAGGGGTTTCCCTGTATCTCTGCTATCTTGCTTATATATTTCATCAGGATGTTATGGAGGTATGGCTGATGAACGAACATAGCATCTCAGATTCTTGGACCAGGATAGTTGTCCTTGAAGACAAATAAAATTTTGCAGATCATCGGAGGTTACTTACAGCGATGAAGATCTTTGGAAATGGGGATGTTTTTTTCCTTTGTCAACCATATGTATATTTGTATAATCCTGAGATGGTCATAGAATTCAATCAACTACAACTCCCATTGATCACAATCCCAGCTTCGCCTCTCGCACTCAAAGATTTGGTGCGAGACAAATTGAGGTTTCAATAGACACTGAAATGAAGACAAAGATGTCGGTTTTTCCTTTCTAGCATGCTTCTTGCTTATAACTTGTTAGTTTTAAAAAATATCATAAACTTCATCGATCATTTATTTTTTTAAAGTGGATTTTTGTATATATTTCTGACCAAAAAAACAAAATAATAATCTCCGGTCCGAAGGTCGCTTCACATCATATCTTTCGAATGAATCGTGCTTTATTAAATTTTAAATCTCAGGACCTGAAGGTGATGGTGAACTCAAGCCAGCACATAAGCCAAATGCTAACCAACAAAGAGTTTTGTTATTTCTTTCACACAAGCTATATCATCTCACCATCTTCGCGCTAGGAAGGAAAGCCTAACCACAAGAAATGCTGCAGGAGTTTACAAGGCTGGTTGTAGTACTGAATATCTCAACATGCATCCGAAATCACCTGCAGTCACAGATAACAACGGGGATGGCCACATTATACACAGATGGCGAAAACTCTTCAGCAAAGTACAAGAAGAATTTCAATAATCAAAAAGACAAAGATAGGGGATAGCACATCAATTTCAGTTGCTTTCAAATCATAAAACTTTACAGTGATGGTTCCCCAAATGAAACCCAAATAATGAGCAAGAAATTAACCTGCAGGCTGTAAAATTTAGATAGAATAGGTATCCAAAGGACAAACGAGCATGGATGCCAATATGAATTTGCACTAACACAGATATTAATAGAAAGAAGGTAACAGAAATCTCATTGGTTGAACGAAGGTGAATGGGAAAAATAGCATAAACCTAATAGAGGTCGCTGTTTTCAGCCCCATCTTGACACCCGTAAATATCGGTTCGCATTGTGGACAACCATCGCAATGCCACTCAGACCCTCATTAATATAACACACCTAAAACAGACATGGACATTCTCGAACCCAGGCAGGCTAGTAGAAGATGGCAGCTCATTTCAAAATTTATGGTTCAAGATTCAACAGTAGCTAAACCTGATAATCCCAGGCATATAGCTTCTTACAACTCCAATAAAGTGGTAGAGAAATACAGCATGCTTCCAAAATCAAACACTTGATCTGCAAGGCAATCTGTCATCACATGTATTTTATGCAAAACATCTAATTATGGCTAAACATCATTTCCCTCCATTTCTTAGCATCTCTAGACTGACAGCACACTTAAGTTCCCTTTCAAGGTAGTAACTCCAAAATTCCTACTTGTAATCACTTCGAAGGATTTGATTTATATCCAGTTGGATCAAATCATCTTGAATATCAAATGGAAAAATAAAGGCCTTCATTTAATGCAATAAACTATCTGCCTTGGCTCTTATCTCAGGCAGTATTATGAGATCCACAAAATTTAACAATATTTGACTTGAAGCAAAAGGTTTTAATCTATCAGGTTCCTCTTGGGCATTAACTGCAACTTCTCTCAGCTATAATTTACAAAATCTGGCAAGCAATATAAACACATGCCAATCCGGTCTCCGAAGACTTACAAGTATCTTGCAACTCTGCCTGGTAAACAATATTTAATAGCAACAGAACAAAATCAGTCAGTTTGTTCATTTGTTTACTAGTGCTTCAGATCACAGTTGCTGGCTTTGCCCATTCTCTAATCCACCGGTATGATTTAAGTCATGCTTCCAACTTTCATAAAATTAAAGACAGACTGCCTAATTTAAACTTAAGCTAGCATTTGCAGGGCATCTTACTCTGGCAAAAAAAACACAATGCCTTTATGCAAATGTTTATAGGAAAAGTAGAACAAGCTTTGTTCTAGAAGTTGGTTAGTTCAAGAAGTTGTAGATATCCACAAACTGTGACAAGCGAGTGACAGCCACTAAAGTAATAACAACCTAAATAAAAGCCAAAACTTGGATGTCACTTTTTGTGAACCTGCCAGCAGCACACAGCCAGGCTCCACATCTACCCTCACTGAGGAACAAATGCACATGGGTCAAGAAACATGAAAATTCTCAGATTTTCAAATTCTGCCCACAATGTGAAACCCTGACTGTAATCAGCAAATGAGCACCAATCCTGAAGTCAAATAAAGATAAAACTAGACAACCATACTCAGTATGTCAGTACCTATCAATGAGAACACTAAAACTACAGATATATCCACTCACTGAAAATGTGAAATGCTGGCAAGTCCAGGAAAAGCCAATAAAATGCTATTAATCCTTTAATCAAGCAGCACGAAGAGAGATAAATCTTGACCATACATTCAGCCATGAAAACATCACAAATATGCACACTAGAGTTTTCCTTTTCAATTACAAGCATCCTTCTGAAATCTAACGTAATAATATCTGATTCTCAGCAAAGCAACTAACTTATATGCCCAGTACAGGAAGCATTCATTATCAGCAAAGTTATGCTTCTTTTAAAGATTCAAAGCTTCTATGTTATGGTTGCTGATTACAATAGGTTAAAAAAAAGATGGAGCCAGGCATATGTCATGGATGTGTGATACCTTAACCTCTTCATTCTGCTGCTTTCACCTGCTAATTCAAACAGTTGATCATGCAACACAGACTGTCCCCTCAAATAATCTTTGGATTACATATATACCCACTTTACACACATCAGGATCAAAATGCCTTCAAATGGTATCTAGTAATTTGCAGCTAAGGTGAAAATTCAAAAACCAAAAAACCTCAGAAAATTTCAGCTAGGCTCCAGCTCAATAACAGATGTACCTTTTTTGTTCTTTTGAGAACCCACATTAGGTATACTTATTATGACCATGAAACATAGATCATCGTAAAAGGCCAAAACAATATTTGTTTATCTTCAATTCTGATGCATGGAGAGGCACATTTTAACCTCAACTTAAGCAAAAGAGGGTTACATTCACCATTTTACAAGCAGCTGAATTTAGAGTCCAATGCGTTTTTGCATATAGAAGCCATACAACTGTTGGTTTAAGAGGACTGACTTCAATGGAAACTTGAAGCTTTTCCACACTATTATCCATCATGCCAAATTTTTTATAATAAATGCAGAAAAGAAAACCTAAGAGTTAAAACCTAGTAAATGTGGATTACACCTTGCTTACTTTTCAGGCTCTCTTTTGAAGGATCCAACAGGAACCGCACTAGAAGATTCGTGATTTTCCTAAATAAAAGGCAAGTGCATAAATTTGTTAAGATGAAGATTACAGCATCAAACATTGGAATTTTAACATGCATGCAGATGTGGTTTAAAGAAATATAAATATATAACGTATGACTGATGTTGAGAGCATCGATACCTGGTTAGTTGAATTTTGTCCATGTATCCGCTGAGGCCTGGCATTAAGATCAATCAAATTGTTGTCCATTTGTCCATCGCTATCTGTGTTATTCTCTACCATTGGAACTGGAGAGGCTCTGTGGTTTTGTTTATTTTCTCTAGCTGTGAGTTTAAGTGGCTGGTTTTGGTCCCTCCTTGTTTCATTGTGATCAAGAGGTTGTTGTCCTTGCTCCTCCATCCGGCCAGGTTTATCCCCTGGAAACTAAATAAGACAATCAAACAAAAAATGTTAATTCGGATAGCTTCTTGCATGTTTGATACAAAACTCAAAACACTTCGATTCCGAGTGACAAACCTCAACCCTCTGCCTCAACAGGAGATATCTACCATGGGTTCTTTTACCACCAACATGTACTATCATATCGCATTGCAAGCAGAGCGAACTACCATCTATCTCACAGTAAAAGAAAGCTGCATGCACATTTCAAGACAAGGAAAAACAAAACTCCTTGAAAAAACTTCAAAAACTCACATCCCATGAAAAAGGCCAAAAATATCAGCAAAGGCAGGCCGGCATACCTGGTGCATTTTCACATATGTCACACTGTGGAACAGCGCTAGGATCTGCAAGTCCCACTCGCACGTGCCGACTAGCTAGCTTGTTGCACAAATGAACCTGTTCCAGCACACAAACAGAAACCCATTTGCTTAACTATGACAAATTCGATGATGCCTACTTAAAAAGACCGAAACTTGCACTCCGCTATCAAAAAATTATCAAATCCAGAGCTTGATACTTTACAATAAAAGATCATCACTTGATAGACTCAACAAAGGAACTGGCAATTTTTACTCTTCCAGTACCAAAAAAGAATTCATTTTGCAAATCCAATCAAGCCCATTTTAACTTGAGCAGAATTATTACCTTAACTCGCTTAATCAATTCTCGTTAATCAAATCAAATAAACCAGGAAAAACTATAAAGAGACAAAAAAAATATTGTAAAAATAAAGGTCTATAATCACCTTCTCGTCACAGGAACGGCAAAGAGCGGCTTCATCAGCTGCACAAAAAAGAATCGCGGCTGCGCTCTCACACACGTCACAAATCGTTCGCATTTCTGGTTTTTTAGAATTAATTTAGGTTCCTTCTTTATTTTTATTCCCCCTTCAATCTCTGCTTTTTGCTAATTCTCCTTTCTCCATCTGAAAGCCATTTGTTGATATCCTGGAAGTATAAAATTGTTGAAGTTTATCACTTTTGAATTAAGCAGTTGGTGACATGATAATTCAGCGGGAGAGAGAGAATAAAGATTTAAATGGTGAAGAGAAGAGAGTATAGGAGAGGAGAGGAGTGGATTGGAGTGGAGAGACAATTGGAGCTGTCTTGAGCCTGTGAAACTGCAGCGAGGAAGAGGAAAAGAAGGAAGGAAGTCTTTGCTACTTTTGTTTTGCTATTAATATTTAGTGACTGTGGTGGCTATTATTTTTTTTTTAAGTGTTTTTTATTAAATAATATTTTAAAAATTTTTAAAAAATATATTTTGTATATTAACATATAAAAAAATTAAAAATATAAAATAATTAATTAAAAAAAAAACTCAATTTCAATAACGTTTCCAAACAAAATCTACAAGTTTGTAATTTATGTTAATTTTGCTATTCTTTTAGTGCGTTTTTATAGTATTTTTTATTAAAATAATATTTTTTATTTTTAAAAAAAATTATTTTAATATTTGTACATTAAAATAATATAAAATAATAATTAAAATTTTAAAAAATATATTTGAAAAAAAATACAGTTACATCACATTACTCTAGCTCTAACGTCTTACTTTCTGTGTTTTAAAGGAAAAATGTTTCCTCCCTATTCAAGTCATGGAAAACAATTTTTTATACTCGGCAGGGATTCATTATCATGTTAACTCTTTTAAAATTTATATACGGTTGAGAGAATTTTTTTTTATAAACTATCATTTTTTAAATGAATAATTTTAAAAAAAAATTGAACCATAAGGAGAACATTGTTTAACTGAAAAAAACTCATACCCCTTCAGTAAGTTTAAAATTGAATAATTTTTTATTTGAAAATTAAAAAATGAAAACTCCTTGGTAAATTAGTGTAAAGTTCATCTTATAATATGAATTTATAAATAATAAACGTAAGATTTAGATTTTCTATTAGAAGTATCATTTAAGAGGTCATTTCTAATATTTTTCAACTATGATGTTTTTATTAATAACAATTATTTAATAATTATAATAATCTGTTTTCGCTGCTGTTTGATCAATAGACACGAAAATGGTATAAAAAAGAGAGAAGAAAAGAAAACTGAAGCAGTAAATAATTTTATCTTTTGGAGAGGAGAGAAAAAATCAGCTGTGAAAAATAAAATGGTATTCCCTCAAAGGGATAACGCTGCCCCGAGTGGAGTGTTTTTGCAGCATGTGGTAGAGGAGTCCAAAAGGATGAGCTGTTCATGTTTGTGATTTGTTCCGTTGGTGATGGTGGTGAATGGAGGATTGGCACGCGCTATTTAGTGCCGTGTGTGACACGTGGGGTATGGACTCCACGGCTTCGTGGGTTCCAGGCACGTGGGTTCCACGATCATACATGATCACTCTCACTCTAGTGGTGATTTTTTGATTGGACAAGTAGATTTAGCGGTATTTCTATTTTAGATCGGAGTGTAGTAGTTTGTGTATTTTTTATAAAATATATATGTTTTTTAAAAAATATTTTTTATTATTTTAACGTGTTTATATGAAAAATAAAAAATTGTTTTAATGTACTTTAAAAAAAAATTAGAAAAACATATACACTGATAGAACCGGCCAAGATTATAATCCGCTGTGAGCAATCACTTTGAACTTCTTTTCGGTTTTTATTTCTTCGTTTTTAGCATAATCACGAGGACTCGAGTACAATTCCTTCGTCGTTGGCATAGACGCAGTGCGGATTTGACCGGCATCAAGGGACGTCCAAATTGTGTCATGTATTTAAATAATTGATCTACTGAATTATTTAAATTGATTAGGTCGTCTTTTAAAATAATTATAACAAATACTTTGTTCGGATCAGTTTCAAATCAACAGGTAGGTCCAAATTGTGTTTGTAAAGGATTAATATTTAACTTTCTCCATAGAGCCAGATATTTTTTTTTTTAACTTCAGATATCTATATTAATTTATATATTTTAATTAATTTTTTAAAACTCTAAAGTTAATGAATAATCAAATAAATTTTTTACTAATCTAAATGAATTAATAATCTCTAAAAAATAAATTTAAAAATCTAACTAATTAAATAAAATATAATTTATTGCATCCGTGAAATGAGATGAAATGGGATAAAAGATCATCTTTGTAACATTTTTATCAACTATCCAGTCTAGTTCAATTACATCTAATTTCGTATCCTCGCGTAACATTGTTGACTTCCAGTTTTCAAGAGCTCAAATGGGTTGTCCAAATTCTAAAATTAGAGGAAGTAATTTTTGCAACAAGAACGTAGGAAACCCGGTGGGCATGGACACCTTGATTGAGAAAAAGAATTCCAGAGAAGGTGCATTTTTTAGTCAGTATATTAGCATGTTTGGGAGTGTAGTTATAATTATTTTTTAAAATATTTTTAATTTAAATTATATTAAAATAATATATTTTATTTTTTAAAAATTATTTTTAATATCAGCGCATCAAAATATTTAAAAATACTAAAAAAAAATTAATTTAAACAAAATATTAAAAATTTTAATTTTAATTTTTAAATAGAAACTAAAATTCCAGACTTTGTTGGTGAAACCGGGGGCTATAAATTTACGAGCAGGGATGATGGTGACGTGTATCAATGGTTTTAAACTTGAGTCATGGGTTTTAACTGAAACAATTCTTTTTGATAAAGCAAAATAATATCGTTTTTATTTAAAAAGAAAAAAGAAATTACAATTAAATTTTTTATCGGGTCATCATGTTAAACATAGTTTTTTAAGGGATTTTTACATTTGCTTATTTTTATATTTCTTGTTAGAAGGATTTTAAAACTATGGCTATTATTTCACATGGCAGAACAAATATAAAAGAAAAACATATATTCAGATCTCACCAGATTCTAATAAATTGTGATTCGTGCATGTAAGGTGACAAGTATGCATGTACGGTCATGAAGGATAGCAACCCACATTGATTATTGATTTTAGCTAGCTATCATCACCTCTGTAGACTAGAAACTATTAATAAACTCACGCGAATGTTATCGTGGGCCCACGTGTAAAGCCAAAAGCCCAAACAAAAGTCAAAAAGTTTGGTACAGCAGGCTTATTTTGGTACACCGATTTATTCGTGGCCACAGACTTCAAAGATGGTGTGTAATGAAAGCTCTTCTTGATTGATTCTTAGCCACCACTCTCATCTCTTCCCCATGACCCACGTGCCCCTGTTCCAGTTTGTTTTTTTGAGGCCATTGTTTCTTCCTCTTTTTTCCTACTCCCTTTCCACGCTCTCATCTTAACAGGCCAGGAGTTTTTGTGTTTGTACTTGTGGTACAGGGAAAAGCAGTGGAAATTATATTTTTAAAAATGTTTAAGTTTAAAAATAATTTTTTAAAAAATAAAATAATATTATTTTAATTTATATTAAAACAGATAATATTTTATAAAAATAATTATTAGCATAATCTTTTCACATGTTGGACTCTTTTTAGAAAGTATGTTTAATTTAAAAGATATTAAATTAATATATTTTAAAGGATTTTGTAATGATGTGATGTGTTGATAAAAAAATAAAATAAAACACTTTTCAAATACATATTTTACAGCTGTGTCATTGTTGCATGCAGACAGTGCAATACTCAGGAAGTGTTTGGTATTATGTTTTGTATGTATTTTTTAAAAAAATATTTTTTTTTGTTTAAATTAATTTTTTTAATGTTTTTATATCATTTTAATGTATTAATATAAAAAATATTTTTTAAAAAATATATTTTTTACATGTTTTTAAATAAAAAATATTTTAAAAAATAATTATTACTGAAATTTCAAACACATGTATAGTATGTGTAAAAATAAAAAGGCTTTGTGTGTGTTAAACTAATCACCACTTCTTTGTTTTCCTTTAAAAAAAACACGTTTAGTTTTGGTTAACATAGATTGGCGGGCGTGATTCAATTTCTTTGCGGCTAAAAAAATTAATGTAAAGGCATTATCATTATATTGTAAAAAAGTAAAAAAAAAAAAAACAACTTGATATAATAAAAAAATATATATATCATCAGATTCTATAAATCAAACTATAAAACCAAAAAAGAAATCCATGAAAAAAATTTAAAAAAACAAAACTAAAAACAAAATCAAGTAAAGTTATCAAAACCTACAAATAATATCATGTCAAACCTTAAATAAAAAACAGTATTAAATTGAAAGGCAAGATCAAAAATAAAAATCAAACTCACAAAAGAATTCAAAACATAAAAAAACAAAGAAAAATAATTTTCAACGAACTCAATGATGATAAATAAAATTATTAAAAATGACTGGAGCGAAATCAATCCAACCTTTAAAATTTATGACATGGATCATGAGGCTAAATTACAGCGTGAAGGGAATACAAAAAAAAAAAAAACAAAAACTACAATGTAGAGTTCTAAACTAGCCAAAATAATTAGGGATAGACATAAAAATACAATTTTAAAAAAATCTATATAATTGAAAAAAAAAAGAACCAAATTTGACATGAAAAAAAAAAAACAAAGCATAAGTGATGAAATTGAAAAACAATCTCGTTTAAGAAAAGGACAAGAACAACTAAAAATAATAATCAAATGAATGAAGACCATATTCGATGTTAAAATAAAATGTCAATGGATTAAATCCAAAGACAAATTAATTCAATAGATAATTCAAAACTAAAAACATCATAATTAAAAGAATGACAATCAAAATCTAATACAAAAACAAAGTGCAAAGGGATACAATTGAAAAAAAAATTAACTTAATAAATGATCTAAAACCAAATACATTGCAATTAAAAGAACGAGTATCGAATATTGTATTAAAAAAAAGTATTAATGAATGAAATTGAAAAAATAAACCAGCTCAATAACTAATTCAAGACTAAATGCACTGCAATAAAAAAAATGAAGACTTTATTTAACTTGACAAACAAATAACTAGATTTTTTTTTAGCAACGATCAACATGTGTTTTCTAAGTGGAGAGAGGGAAAAGAAAGAGAGAAAAAAAACTCTTTATCAATGTCCCTCCGCACTCTGCGTGCAAATATGTGCCTCCCTACCATAACAGGGTGGTGAAGCACATCAAATGCCACCTTGAATATCAGTATTCGATGTTGTGTTGGCACCGTACAAACCACCAAAAAATTTGCAAGTGACGCTAACTTGGTGGCACGTGCACCATCATTTTACATTTAAAATTAATTTATGTATATTAAAATATCAAACCACCCTAACCCCACATGAGAGCTAAAATAAATCATACTAAAAAACCTAAAATGACCTGTGTTTATAGAAGATAAATCATAACAAAAAACCTAAAATGACCTGTGTCTATAGAAGAAAAGGTTTATTTTTCAAGGACACTGAAGCAAGTGATATGCGTAAAAAAATGGAAAGAACCCAAAAAGCCTAGGGAGTTTTTTTAAAGGACTATTCGGTAATTATACTGTATAAAAAACATGAAATTACTAATTAACACTCAATTTTAATATAATTACTGACAAGCCCCATGAAAAAGACTCGTGTACTCCTGCAACCAATCTTGTTCACTAAGAGTAAAATTAGCCTTTCACTGTGAATCAGTAAAAACACTAATACCTTTTAATTATAGTCAATTGAAAATTGTTATTACCGGAAAAATGAAATTGAAAACTGTTATAGAACCAACGTGTATTTTTTTTTTAATTATTATTATTATCAATGATAGTGGGGTAGAAGGCTGTAATTGAAGCTCAATTCAATTTTTATTTATTTTATTTGAATTGTTCGTGTGAGGTAGAATGTTCTGGACAACAAAATATTTTGAACAATTTTCGTGCGTGCGTATGTACGAACAAAGCAATTTGCATGCTCATCGAGACAAGAGTTACACAACGACACGAGTTATTCGAAAAACAGTAATGCTTGTCTGATGTATTTAAAACTAGCAAATCACTAAAGGGTGACTATCATCACTTTTGTTTATTTTTGCTTTCTTGTCGAGGTTAATTTTCCTCTCAATTCAACTCTTCAACGATCTTCTTTGTTTTTGTTTTTGTATTTTTTTTTATCTTTTAGTATTAAATTATTTTAAAAATTATATTTCATAGTTTTTTTTATTGAATTACAAGTTAATTTCATAAATTTAGTTTTTTCTTTTGATTTTATTTTTTAATATTAAATTTGTTTGAAAATAAAATTTTTTACATATATTTTTTTTTTTTTCTATGAATTTATCATAATTTCTTAACTCAAGTCACGTGTTTAGTAAGTTAACTTTGATTGATCCAATTTATTTGTTATTGCTTTTTTCTAGTTGATTTTATTTATTTTATTTTATTTTTCAACACTGGATTGGTTAAAAACTAGATTTCGTATTTACAAAAAATAATTATGATATTATCTTATTCTCATGATCCGGATCGTAGGTTTGACAAATTAATTTGGGATGACTATGTTCATTTCATTGTTCCTTTTTTAACTTGAATATTTTTTTAGTTTGATTTCATGTTTTTTATTTATTTATTTTCCATGAGATTATCCCGATCTCGTTATTGGGTCGTGGACTTAGCAGGTTGACTCGAGTTTTTTTTATAATTTTTAATCAAACATATATTTTTTTTATTTCACCCTCCAACAACCTAATCTTCTTCTTCTTTTTTTTTAGTTGTTTACTCAACTACATCTTTCAATACTAGGTTGTTTAGAAACTGAACTTCGTAATTTTGTTCAATTTGTTTTTCATGGAATTATCCACTTGAAAATTTAGCTTCGTATTTTTTTTTTTAACCTTGTTTTTTCATGGAGTTACCCTCGTCTAATGAATTTTATTTTTTTTTCCTTGTTTTAACCTTGAACATTGAATATATTAAAAACAAAGCTTCATAATTTTTTAATTTGTTTTTTATAAATTTATCTTGATCTTAGGATCAAGGTGACAAGTTTAATATCCTGGCTCGGGTTGACTTGTTTTTTAGTTGATTTTTTTTATTTCATCATTCAATACAAGATTAGTTGAAAATTGAGCTTTATATTTTTTACACGAGGTTATCTAGATTTCACAATTCGAGTTATGGATTTAACAAGTTAACCCAAGTTATTAACTTAAGTAGTTTTTTTGCCCTTTTTAATTCACTAGGTTGATTAGGAAATGAGTTTTATAATTTATTTTGATATATTTTTTTAAAAGTTATTATGATCCCATGATCTAGATTGTAAATTTAACAAGTTAACCAAAATCAAGTCAATTTAATATATCTTCATCTCGATATATTTTTTTTAAATATTCTTCAACAAGTCACTGTTATTTTAAAAAATTGTTCAACATGGTTTATTTTTTGAATTTATAATTGTCGCACCCCAAAAAAAATCAGCGCGCGGCATCGGCTGGCGATTTTTCTCTCATTGTTGTTGTTTGTTTGAATTTGATTCGTTGGAGTCGCCACCTAGTAATTGATTTCGGGCTACTAGGAAACCGGATGTACTGGTCTTGTCAGAGATTCACGGGTAAGGGACTGGTTGTGGTTAGGGAAGGTATTAGCACCCCTAACGCACCCTACCTGAGGTAAGCTGCTTCGTGGTTTTGACGTGTTAAAGAAGTTTTAATAATTGTCTTTTCACCGGAAATTAGAAAATATCACTTACGTATAAGTTAATTAATTCTTAACCGTGATCCAATCAAAATATTAAATTCTTCTTTAATATCTGCAATTTATCATTAAAAAAATAAAAATATATATATATAAAAAAATAAAACACATAAAAACACAGACATTCACTTTCACTATTTTTATTGCTTTTTCTTTTTTTTCTTTTTTTTTTCTTTTTTTCTTTTCTTTTCTTTCTTTTTACATCCATATTTACAAAATACAAATACAAATTCAAATTCAAAATAAATAAATAAAAATTACATTAATTAATTTAAAAATTACAAAATAGTCCCTAGAACTCCAGAAATTGCAGGGAAGGACTTCTGCATCAGCTGGAACAGTGGCGGCGCGTTCTCCCCACGCGCCACCGTCACTGCGGCGCGTGGGTTCACGCGCCGCCGCAAGAAAAACACAAGCAACAGGGGGGCTGGATCGACTTCTCCCCATCATCCTTTCGTCGCCGCGGTGACCTGCAAAGCAAATCCCAAACCCAGCAAGCAGTTGATTTTAGTTTTTTTTTTAGATCTGCTTTTAATTTTTTTTGTTTTCTCCGATCTGCTCCTTCTTCAGATCATCTTCTTCCCGGGTCAGTTCGTTAGGGGTTCCGTCTTCTTCTCCTCTGCTCCGGGTGCCAGATCGGGCGGCGCTGCAAAGGGGTCGCGGCTGTGGTTGCTGTTTCTGTCGTCCGTCCGGCGGTTGAAGCCACAGTGGAGATGGGCTTGCTGTCGATGTTCAGGCGGAGGAACAGACCGATCGGGGTCTGTGGGCGTCACTGTTGATGGCTGAGAGGAGCGCCGCCGAGATGGAGAGTGGATTGTGAGGCTGAGAACGACTCTGCCCGTTCGCTGGTCGGTGGAGGTGAGGCTGTTCTGCTGGGTGACTTGGGGGAAGACCGGCGTTGATGGAGAGGCTTGAGGGAAAGGCTTAGAGTGAGGGGAGTCGGTTCTGTCAAAGTAAAGGGGAGATCGGGGGAAAGCAGAGGAGGCTATTGATGGAGGACCGGCTGAGGAAAAGGGGTTGAACGGCAGGTTTCAGAAGAAGAAAAAAAATCAAAACCGGGGAAAGGGGAAGAAGTTTCGGTGATGGTGTGGAAGGGAGAGTGAGGGCTGTTTTGTGAGGGTGAGGCTGGTTCGGTGGTGCTTCTTGTTGGGAGGAGGAGAAGGGGGTATGGCAGGGGAAGAAGAGCTTCAAACCGGCTCGGGGCTGCTGTTTTGGCCGGTTCAGGGAGAAGACAAAAAAACAAATTCAAAAAGGTGGGGGGGGCTGGCTTGGGTGAGCGGCTGCGGGGAGAAAAAACACTTTTAGGTTTAGGGTTTTTTGTTTTGTGTTGTCTCTCCCCCAATCTCAAAATTGCCCCCCCCTCTTGCAAGTGTTAGAAACCAGTATTTATAGGCAAAAAATATTACCAAGTTTTCAACATTGGTCCCTTAACTTTTTTTTTTTTTTGTAAAATTTGATTTTTCTTGTTTTTTTGTAATTTTTTGAAAATGAGCAATATCAACGTCGACTCGATGCGGAAAATCAATGATTTTTAAAAACGACGCGTGAAAAGTCGAACACGTTTGAAAGACCCTTAAAAATTTAAATTCTTTTTTAGACGACGTTGAAAATGCTAAAATGACGCAAATATATTAAAAAAACATATTTTTTTTGGATTTTCATTGTTTTTTTTCTCATTTTTTGGATTTTTTTGAAAATATATCAAAACATGGGTCAAAAATTGGGTAGCAACAGATGCCCCCTCTTTACAATGCTTACGAAGCAAAACTCCTCAAAATTTTGCATAGTAAGCTTTGTAAAGAAAACAAAAGGAAAATGATTTCATTATCTTGGGCGACCTGCCCACATACTCACACTGATCTATTTTCACGGGCGACCTGCCCACACATACTCACTCAAGTCTATTTTCACGGGCGACCGACCCACACTCTCCCAATAGTCTATTTTCACGGGCGACCTGCCCACACATTGGGTTTACCTGAGATCCCATCTGGCGACCTCATTCAAGTGGAACGAAAATATTGCGTAACCCGGTTAACCTGAAATCCCATCTGGCGATTCCCTTTAACCAAAGCTACATGAGATCCCATCTGGCGACCTCATTCAACTGGAACTAAACTGTGTAACTCGGTTAACCTGAAATCCCATCTGGCGATTCCCTTTAACCAAAGCTACATGAGATCCTATCTGGCGACCTCATTCTGGTCTCATTGTACGGGTGACTAACCCTAGTGTTGCTGGTCTCATTGTACGGGTGACGAACCCTAGTGCTGGTCTCATTGTACGGGTGACGAACCCTAGTGCTGCTGGTCCCATTGTACGGGTGACGAACCCTAGTGCTGGTCTCATTGTACGGGTGACGAACCCTAGAAAAAAAGCTGGTCTCATTGTACGGGTGACGAACCCTATGTTGGTCTCATTGTACGAGTGACGAACCCTAGAAAAATGCTGGTCTCATTGTACGGGTGACTAACCCTGGAAAAATGCTGGTCTCATTGTATGGGTGACCGACCCAAAAATGGAAAAAATGTGAAGAAGTGTGGTCTCATTGTAATGGGTGACCTACCCACGTGGAAAGAATATGAAAAGGTGGTCTCGTTGTGATGGGCGACCTACCCAAATAGAAAGAATGTGATGTGCGGTCTCATTATAATGGGTGACCTACCCAAATGGAAAAAATATGATGAAGTGTGGTCTCATTGTAATGGGTGACCTACCCAGATGGAAAAAATATGATGAAGTGCGGTCTCATTGTCATGGGTGACCTACCCGAAAATGGAAAAAATATGAAGTGGGGTCTCATTGTAATGGGTGACCAACCCAGGAAAAATGTTGGCGAGGGCTCAAAGGCGCACTCGAAATGAGGTAGGGTTAGAAAACGCGCTACCTGAGAAGTGAGGGCTCAACGGCGCACTCGAAATGAGGTAGGGTTAGAAAAACGCACTACCCGAGATGATAATGAAACACCGACCTGACAATGTTAAAAGCAATGCATTATGATCAATATGCATGTATACTTACCTGAGAAAAAATATAGGTCCCCCCCCTCCTTGATGCTCCATCGTCATAGGGTGCCTTTGTTTTCATTCCAAAGCTTTCCTTGCTCTTTCGATGCGTTGGCTCATTCATGTGCAAGCCATCCACTCAGCTGTAAATGTAGTGCCCAACCCGGGCTGTCTTCGACAATTACTGCTTGCATCGTTCATCAAGCTTGACCCTGCCCCCAAGTGTGGTACTGCTTGATTCATCATGAAGGATTTTCTCCTGGCTTCTTCTGAGAATTATCCTCTGATTGATTGTGTGCATCATGCCAATACCCATCACAATTGTTAATCAGTCATGAACTTGCCTCTATTTGAAACAGTACTCTTTAAGTACATGTTATCATCAGCCTTCTTGGAACTCATTCAGTCATCCAATCATGCATCTCATAGCTTGCAGTACAAAAGCTCATGGTTGTATGCTCAGTGCTCTTCTCATAGACTCCTTTCAACTCTTCTAATCAGATTGTGAAAAGAAATGCCTCGGCCTCATCAATGATGCTACTTCTATCACCCATACTCATGCGGTGAAGTGCTCATCTGGCTTCAAAACAAATTGTCCCACACAGTCAGTCTTCGGGGTGGGTGCCTTTCTTACATTCATTCAATGCAGTTGCGTGGTAACGTCTGTCGATAACCATGTTTCAAAGGATGACAATATGAGATTGTCCTTCAAGTGCATCATTGTTCCACAGTCAGTCTTGGTGGTGTGCATATGTTCGATGTTCATTCAAATGCACTCACCCGATAACATCTGTTAGGAGTCATAGCCATGTTTCAGAGGGTGACCCAAGATGGAGATATGAAAATATCCTTCAAGTGCAGCGTTGCTCATCAATTGCTGCTGAAGTTCACTGAATCATGGATTGTCTTTGAACAACATTGCCCCAGCAATCTGACCATGCTCATTCTTCTGTTTACAACCAAATGGCTTTTGTGAATGCCAGGAATGACTTTGATGGACTTTGATGACTCATCATGTGATTCTTTCTTTGCCCCCAGTTGATCTGGATACTGTTTGTTTTCCTTCTTAAGGTCCACTGTATTACCCCCAGCTGCTCAACTTTCAAGGAGTGTCGAGGACTTCAATGTCATTTCTATCAACGATTTTGCATACTCAATCAATGTTCTTCTGTGTTTGATAATCTTCCTTGTTCTGGAATCAACTCTCATATTTCAAAGATCATGTATATTCAAAGTCTAGTTTGTTGAAATGAAATCAGAGATGTCCCTTTTTTGGAATTCTTTTGAAAATCAAGCTTTTTGATCAAAGACCCAACACACGTTATTCGAAATACACAGTCCTTTGATTGTCTTGTATTTTGAAAACAGAAATCGACCCGTTGTAGGATTAAAATGGCTTTTTCCATGGTTCTTTGTATCAATTTGAATCCTTGATATTGGGTATATCATTTGATGGTCTGTGATGAGGTGACATTTTTATGAATTTCAAAAAACAAGATGCTCAGGCTTTATCAAGAAAAGTTGTTTCTTTTCTTAGCATTTATTTTATCAGCCTGCATAATAACCAGTAGCTTAATTTATGAAGTCACGACTCTTATAGAAAAACTCTTCAAGTTTTGAGAGCGCCATTTATCGGTTCAAATTTCTTGCTTGATTAAAAATGGCTTTTAAAAGCACGTAATGCAGGCTATGGTTCATGGTTATGAAAGAAAGGCATTTCACAGGCTCAAATGGTGTTTGAGGGTTTCAAAGACCTAGGATCAACATCAATTATCCATCAACTCGTTTTCTATTGTTGTCTTTGTAGAGAAAACGACATAGAACCTTGTTAACCTCAAAGATCAGACTTCTATTAACATAAGTCATAATGCAAATCCACCTTTCCTTGATGAATAACCAACCTTAATCACCTGATAACATCAGAGACTTTATAATGGACACCAAAAGTCACGTTTACACCTTAGTTTTTTTTTCTGGTATTGACTTTTGTTGTGCCTTTCCTTGATTGAAATTTCTTTTGCTCTTCATAGACTTGATAGGCGTTCTCCTTCCTTTATCTTTGACTTGTATTTAAGTGAGGGCAACTTCAACTTCTTCTTCTTTTTTTCCATCATAGCCTTCCTTAAAAATTTCTCATATGCCCCTAGTCTATGTGTTTTCTTTTAGCTCTCTCTCTCAATCATTGACCTTTGTCTAAGCCTTCCCCTTTATCCATTAATTATATCAATGTCTCCAAAATATCTCTCATTTGCCCCCAGATATGGGGTGTGATCCTAGTCAGGGTTTCTTTTTTTGAAAGAAAATATTTTACCAGGCTCAAAATGGGACTGCAAGGGATATAATCTTTAGAAAGTGAAGGGATATCAAAGATGGCCTTTTCTCATTTCAAGCAAGGTTGGTTAAAAACCGATAAATTTTGACCTCATCCAGTGTAATGATTGGGACTTGTAAGAATCATGATTCACGAGTCCATAACTACCGAATCCACTACATGTCATTATGCATACTGTTAAAACTTAGCTATATGATGTGTGGTTCAGTTTCAGGAGGTATGAGTTCAAAATTGTTTGGTCACCTCATGTCATTTTCAAGCATAGAGTCATTTCTGTAATCAAAACACTTTTAATCTTCCGGATTGATTAACCTTTATTGCATGTTGGAGTTTGATCAAAATATTTTGTCAGAATAAAATGTTAAACATCTGTTGATTTCAAAACAACAAAGAGACAAAAGCAAGGCATGTTTCGTTGAATGATGAGATGTGATCCCAAAACAAAATGCAGAATTCCATAACAATATGATTGATTATTCATCACCATTCTCGAATCAGCTTTTCTAGCAATATCTGTGTTTAGCAAAGCATTTTCGATCACATGTGATCCTGAGTTGTTCGGGGAACAATATAGACAGTGACACCCTTCTTCAACGACTCCACCTGTCTCTTGCTCACCAACTTTCAGACTCCATTCTTGCAATTCTTGAAACTGTTCACTTGAAATGGTTGAGGACCCCACTATGACATCACATCTCTTATCTGGATTATACCACTGAGAAAATTGGTGGTTGCATGGGAATTTGTCGGAGTCAAGCAAAATTCTGGAATCTTGCGGATGCTGGTCGACAACTTAAAACGGCAGAGGAATGTCCCATCTTGGCAAAGATATTTGGGCAATTGATGCTGCCGTGAGACCTGGCTATACCACATAATTAAGGGTTCACACCGTCAAAGTCATCTCCATGATTTACCTCTCCTCATTGTTCTAGAATCCATGACAGATCCTTCAATCTTTCTCTCTTCATAGCTTGTTCAATTCTTGGGCAAATCCTCATAACATTATTTCAATCTTCCAATGTTGCTAGGGTTGGTTGAGGATTGTTAGAAAACTTTCTAACAGCTTGGTAATCTTGGCAGCGCCCAGAAACTTGTAGTATCGCCACTACCGACGTGTGGAATCACACATTGTCTCTATTGGAAGAGCACCTGATGAATCCAAAACTTCTTTGTCCCCTCTTCAATTTCTCACTGACAGTGCAGCAAACAAACACCTATAGAGGAAGTCCTGCTCTGTTGAAGTTTCAGTATTCTTCATGTTTTTCAGTCTAGGCATGTCTCTTTTCTCTACTTTTGCCTTTTAATACTGACATTGTTGGAGGAACATCATAGATGACCTGAAACTACTGTATTCCTTCTTGGATTTCCCACTTGCGGATCCACAAACAGATTCCTACCGAAAGAGCTCTGCTACGTTGAAGTTTGATGCCTGCTCATATTTTTCAAACCAAGTCTGGCTCTCCAACCTGCTATAGTTTCTTCGTACTGAAACTGAGGAGAGAAATATTTGTAGTATATGCAATTAGTAAATCCCTCTTGCATTTCTCATTGGCAGATCCACCAAATAAATCTCTACAGAGAGCTCTACCGCGTAGAAGTTCAGCGTCTGATCATGGTTTTTTGGACCAACATCTTGTGCTGGAATTGAGCTCATAATTGGGGTAACTTCAAAGCAGACTAATGCACATGTACATGAGGCTAGTAGTTGTTTGGTTCCATTAGATGATGTGGAGGCGATGAATATTTAACAGTGCAACTAGACAAGAACCAGAGTTGTCATTAGTTGATGACTAAAGACATTGTTGATGTTGTTCATGACTGAAAATGAGAGGTACATCTTCAATTGGATGTGAACAAACAGTGTTCCCACAGAAGACTGTGCAGACATTCTCTTTCCATTTGATGCTCAACACTTGTTCGAGCAGATCTGAGTCTAGTTGTTTCACCTTTGATGCTCTCAACCTTAATCTGATAATGAGCCTCTATCTGACACCTTTCTTCACCTCCGTCATTTTTTCTCCAATCACGTGTAGCACAACTTGCGTGGGGGACCTACCTTTCAGCCCGGTACATGCATAATAAATGTATGAACATGTAATCTATATGATGAACTCACCCTTCGAGAGGTGACAATATGGTCGTAACTCTTGTATGATGGACAAGAATCGTGATTTTTGACCAAACTCTACAATGAAAATTTTCGGAGCAACGGCCAATGTGTCACCCACAAGTCTTGAATTCAAGATGCTTCAAGAAGGGTTTGCCCTTATGCAAAAAACGGTAGCACATACAACCTAAGGACAGGTTCTATTCATTATGTGAACATGGGTAGGTTTTCTATCTGGTCTCAAAAGGGTCTCATATCTGCCCAGTGACGTTCTTCGTAAAGACAGTATGGGGGCGTTGCAAGGAATGGTTAAGGCACATATACCCACCATTACCAAGCAGGCACTCAGATATGAGTTGGGTGTTTCACGCATCTGAACCCTGACCAATAGTCTTAGGGCAGATCGCTAGTTCCCCACCTAACCTAGAAGCTTGTGTGTGCTTTTAAAAAATAAATACAGGTGATGCATGAGACAATTCTATAAAATGCATGGAAATAAATATTAACAAAAAGATAAAAATGCAAAAACTTAAACACATCAAATACACAAAGCTTAGTCCAATAATCGAAAAAATACCTTCCCCAGTGGAGTCGCCATTCTGTCGCACCCCAAAAAAAATCAGCGCGCGGCATCGGCTGGCGATTTTTCTCTCATTGTTGTTGTTTGTTTGAATTTGATTCGTTGGAGTCGCCACCTAGTAATTGATTTCGGGCTACTAGGAAACCGGATGTACTGGTCTTGTCAGAGATTCACGGGTAAGGGACTGGTTGTGGTTAGGGAAGGTATTAGCACCCCTAACGCACCCTACCTGAGGTAAGCTGCTTCGTGGTTTTGACGTGTTAAAGAAGTTTTAATAATTGTCTTTTCACCGGAAATTAGAAATATCACTTACGTATAAGTTAATAATTCTTAACCGTGATCCAATCAAAATATTAAATTCTTCTTTAATATCTGCAATTTTATCATTAAAAAAATAAAATATATATATATAAAAAAATAAAACACATAAAAACACAGACATTCACTTTCACTATTTTTATTGCTTTTTCTTTTTTTTTCTTTTTTCTTTTCTTTTCTTTTCTTTTACATCCATATTTACAAAATACAAATACAAATTCAAATTCAAAATAAATAAATAAAAATTACATTAATTAATTTAAAAATTACAAAATAGTCCCTAGAACTCCAGAAATTGCAGGGAAGGACTTCTGCATCAGCTGGAACAGTGGCGGCGCGTCTCCCCACGCGCCACCGTCACTGGCGGCGCGTGGGTTCACGCGCCGCCGCAAGAAAAACACAGCAACAGGGGGGGCTGGATCGACTTCTCCCCATCATCCTTTCGTCGCCGGCGGTGACCTGCAAAGCAAATCCCAAACCCAGCAAGCAGTTGATTTTAGTTTTTTGTTTTAGATCTGCTTTTAATTTTTTTTTGTTTTCTCCGATCTGCTCCTTCTTCAGATCATCTTCTTCCCGGGTCAGTTCGTTAGGGGTTCCGTCTTCTTCTCCTCTGCTCCGGGTGCCAGATCGGGCGGCGCTGCAAAGGGGTCGCGGCTGTGGTTGCTGTTTCTGTCGTCCGTCCGGCGGTTGAAGCCACAGTGGAGATGGGCTTGCTGTCGATGTTCAGGCGGAGGAACAGACCGATCGGGGTCTGTGGGCGTCGCTGTTGATGGCTGAGAGGAGCGCCGCCGAGATGGAGAGTGGACTGTGAGGCTGAGAACGACTCTGCCCGTTCGCTGGTCGGTGGAGGTGAGGCTGTTCTGCTGGGTGACTTGGGGGAAGACCGGCGTTGATGGAGAGGCTTGAGGGAAAGGCTTAGAGTGAGGGGAGTCGGTTCTGTCAAAGTAAAGGGGAGATCGGGGGAAAGCAGAGGAGGCTATTGATGGAGGACCGGCTGAGGAAAAGGGGTTGAACGGCAGGTTTCAGAAGAAGAAAAAAAATCAAAACCGGGGAAAGGGGAAGAAGTTTCGGTGATGGTGTGGAAGGGAGAGTGAGGGCTGTTTTGTGAGGGTGAGGCTGGTTCGGTGGTGCTTCTTGTTGGGAGGAGGAGAAGGGGGTATGGCAGGGGAAGAAGAGCTTCAAACCGGCTCGGGGCTGCTGTTTTGGCCGGTTCAGGGAGAAGACAAAAAAACAAATTCAAAAGGTGGGGGGGCTGGCTTGGGTGAGCGGCTGCGGGGAGAAAAAACACTTTTAGGTTTAGGGTTTTTTGTTTTGTGTTGTCTCTCCCCCAATCTCAAAATTGCCCCCCCCTCTTGCAAGTGTTAGAAACCAGTATTTATAGGCAAAAAATATTACCAAGTTTTCAACATTGGTCCCTTAACTTTTTTTTTTTTTTTGTAAAATTTGATTTTTCTTGTTTTTTTGTAATTTTTTGAAAATGAGCAATATCAACGTCGACTCGATGCGGAAAATCAATGATTTTAAAAACGACGCGTGAAAAGTCGAACACGTTTGAAAGACCCCTTAAAAATTTAAATTCTTTTTTAGACGACGTTGAAAATGCTAAAATGACGCAAATATATTAAAAAAACATATTTTTTGGATTTTCATTGTTTTTTTCTCATTTTTTTGGATTTTTTGAAAATATATCAAAACATGGGTCAAAAATTGGGTAGCAACAATAATTATTTTTTATTAAAAAATACATTAACAATGCTTGAAATAAAATTATCCAAGAAAAAATGTTCCGACCTGTAATACAATGCTTTTCAATTACACATAACGTATTTAATATTGGTTGCAAAACACTAAAATTTGAAAACAATAAAAAAATATTAAAAAATAATTTTAAATAAAAAAATTCAAAAAATCTGTAACACGGGCCATCCTCATTCCGAAACAAGCTCGTAGTACACATACCTGGCAGGGATGTGCAATCTCCAGTAGTCGTCTGTTGTGGGGAAGACATAATAGTTTTTCTTCGGGCAGGTCACACGGGCAAAGCCGGATTGTTAAAGATTTGTCTGGACAGGCGGGCGACCACATCATCTAGACAGGGACGTTCCTGTCTAGGCGCAAGTATGGTCTATGCGCAGACCTACCATCCACCCATCAAAATGACAAACAGTACATTTATTATTCGCATATCTTCGAGAATCCATTTCGATTCATAACCACAGTGATAGCATCATATCAAGACAACGGCGACCTATTCATACCTGGGATCCTTGTTCTGTAATCAGTTTCTGAAACAGTTAAAGACAGAGGAGGCCACTTGTCAAGTCACTTGGCTACAGAAATAACGTAAAGGTACATGGCCTGACCAATTATTTCACAAATAATATAATTATGATGGCGTAGTTCGAGTTTTTACATATATATATATATATATATATATATATATATATATATATATATATATATATATATATCTATATATAGATGTTGGTTGTTTGAGTTTTATAAATTTTAAAGTTATTGAATGTTTATATAATTATTAGTTAGATTATGTGCTTGTTCGCACATTTATACCAATAATAATAAAAAAACTGTAATCAACATTTGTTTTTATTTCTGGGAAAAACAGCCCTGAAAATCTTGGATAAGAAACGGTTGGCGGTGATCGTGGAATGACGTTTATTAATCTGGAGTCGAGTTAAAATCACAAAATTATTCTTACCATCGCCATCTTCAAAGAATGTCTTTTCCACAACAGCATCATGAAGTGAGCATAATGGTGCTAGCATGCAAAGACAACTCTCTTCGTATGAAATCTGTTAAGGTAAATTTTCCAAACTACTTTATCTTTTCACTTGATCTTCCATGTTCATATACTGATAAAACTATTTTTAATAGTCTTAAACCCTCATTGGGTACATCCAAGGAATGCACGTGCCTCAAATAGAAGTTTATGCTAAGCCTAGCTACATAGAGGTTTGACAAGTACCAATTTTCAGACTTTTGAGTGTGATACTAACCAGACCTAGATGAGATTGGGTATGGTTGTGCATTAAATATAAGAAATGCCGGGTCTGATAATAACTAAACCCATACACTTTTCTGGCCTGAAAGAATACCAAGCCTAACATTAAAGTAATGTAAGTTGGACGCATATATTAAATCCAAGATGCTTTAATTTGACACATTATCAAGTTAAAGGAAATATGGGTTTGTCACACATGCCAGATCCAAAATGTTTGAACTTAACAATTTATCAAGTTCAAGGTAATGTGAATATGATAAACATATCAAATTCAAGACACTTGATATTGACAATAAGTCAAATTCAGGGTAACGTGAGTTTTGCACAAATGTCAGATCCAAAACACTTGAGTTTGATAGTCTACCAAGTCTAAAGTGACGTGGATTTGACAAATATACCAGATCCAATAATACACTTGGTTGCCAACCAAGTTCAAATTAAATACTATCCTCCATTGACATGTCCAAGGAAATAACCAACCTTTCTTGGATATAATCTCGGTGATTTAGCTATATTTAATATTTCAAACTCTAACTTCTCTATATTTTTTTAGGTATATAAAATTCTTTAAAAGACCCATCATATTCTCATCAAACATTCACACACACACACACACACAAAGAATATTTATCATTTATTAAATGTTATCGGAATAATTACATTGCAGGTTTTTTTTTATACAAAAAGATTACACCATGAAATCTTCAAAAACAAATGTTCATAATTTTTATTTTTTGCTGCATATATATTTTAAGAGTATTTGTTTTAGAATATTTTTGTATTTTTTTCTTTAAAAATATATTTATTTAAGTATTAAAGAGTCCTCACTCTATTAAATAAAACATTTTTACATATACTAGCTACGAATAACTTTGATACATCAAGGACCAAGTATCTTTTACTAAAAAGAACATAGAAAATTATTAAAATCAATTAATTAATTGATTCTCCAACTCAGAAGTCCTATCCCCACACTTGTTAGATTTTTGGTACTTCATCATATACATTTCCTTCTTTCTAAGGATCCTCCATCCAACCTCGAAGACTTGTTTTATAGATTCGTCAGCTATCTTCCGTCAATCTTCATTCCGCCATGTGAAGAGTAACATTGTCTCTTGAAGTTAACCGAGTTTCATCACTATCAAACAATCTTTTCAGTAAACGTAAGTTTTTTTCCTGCTTCGAGAACAACCTCTAACCCATAACTCCTGCCGTGTTAACTCATATATGAACAAGGTAATCTTAAGAGAGAGAGAGATTTCCACGGGCCGGGCTTTTCCATATGAACAGGGTAACATATCATGCTTCTCTGGGCCGGTCTAAACTTTGTCCTCTTGGTCAGACATGGCTTACTTTTAAATTGATTAGGTACTGGGCCAGGCTAAATTTGTTCACCCATTAAAGGCTCTACCCATGCAAAGGGTAAGCATTTGGTCATTACCTGTGAGAACAGTTCCTCGGCGTTTTCCTTTCAATGGACGAAGGCTCAAAGGTCTAGGTTGCAACAATCGGTGCAACAAAAAATTTCAGACAGGTTTTTTTTTTTTTTTTTTTTTACAGAGACAAATTCTTAAGTTAAGAAATAACTATCCACTCAATCACTTCTATTAAAACATGATCGGGACTTCTACCGAGTACTGGCCCGATATTCAGCGGCATAACTTTTAGCTGAAGCTGTTTTCATATCAAATTTCACAATAATTATGACAATTTGTTCGTGAAAGAAATGTGCAAGCTACTTCCTCCTTTCTCGACGGTATTCATAATTACTGGCCTAACGTCGTGTCAGCAGTGTCACTGTAAGATGAAAGGCTACCATGTGAGCCATCCTTCAACCCCCACCCTTCCCGCGCAAACTCCATCACCGGAGATCTGTGGTGCTCTCGAGAAGCCAATGCCATGCTCTGTTTGGATGTCTTGGTGCTCTGGCACGAGCAGTGCAGGTAGGATTGTACGGAAGGTTAATCTGGACATCCTTGTCGAGGGAGAGAAATTCAAGGCATAGTTCTAATCACTGTAATGAGCATTAATTCATTGTCATGGAGTCATTATTGTTGGTGATGGGATATTGGATGGATCAGGAGAAAGAGAAAGAGAAAGAGAAAGAAGCTTCTGAATTGACTGCAATCTACCGTGGTAGTTTCACCAGCAACTGGTTCACAGATACAAGTGTGTTTACACTATGAATAATATTATTTTTTACACCTGGATATTTTTTTATCTTGAATTTTTATTCGTGATATAGAAAATGTTAAAATAAATTAATATATAAACTGAACTCATATGTATAAATAATTAAAAAACAAAAACAAAAACAAAAACAATCTAGATGTTTGAGCTTGCATTGGTTAATT
The DNA here is from genome assembly GCF_005239225.2 of Populus alba. Lineage (NCBI taxonomy): Eukaryota > Viridiplantae > Streptophyta > Magnoliopsida > Malpighiales > Salicaceae > Populus > Populus alba. The sequence continues at coordinate 10,285,710 of NC_133292.1, forward strand.
ACCATAACAATGGCACGTGGTTAAGACCGAGTTCCTGGTATAATAACTTGGACGTACATGTAATTAACTTTTGAGTTGGCCTCTTCTACAAGACTTGGGGGCCCACCTTACAGGTTCTCCGCTGCTGCTTCTTTTAAAGATTCTTACACCTTTACAGGTTTTTCAATAGAAGCATGATAATTAAACTTGTACTTTCATGGTTGGTTTACCAGGAAACTTCATTAAAATTGAATTTTAATTTTTTTTTTTTGTAAGTTCCTAGCCTCTAGTATGCGGGTTGTCCCAATTAATTAAGTGGTCGTCCTGGGTTACATGTTTGTTATTGGCAGATGAGGTTACCAATAAATATTGCTATATATACATAATGACTCGAAATCGAGACCTCACTTAAGTAGAACAAACTATTTATCACTTGAACCAACTTCATTGGTAATTGAATTTTAATTTGAATAGAAAAAATTAATAATTAAACACAATTGATCTATAATTTGATTGATTAAACTATTCAATTTATTACTTAATCATGTTAACAATAAATATTTTTTTAAAATTAAATAAAATACCATATTTTTTTATGCATGAAATATGCTTAATTTGAGGTGTCCTGACAATTTACTATAACCTTTTTTCAAGTGCCCCGAATCAATCTGATAGGATAAGGGTGCTTTTATAATATTATTTATGTTTTTCTTTTCTTTTCTATTTTCCCCTGATAATAATTAATTGCCCGACAAAAGGGGTATCTCCTTGACTCCCGGCAGAGAGTTTTATTATTGTATTGCTGATTTGGATTTTGGTGGCTCGGATGCTCCTTTGGACAGCATGCTTCATCATGGCTAGTGGTTGCCGTAGTTGATCAGTAATGGGATACAACGACAATATAAAGAATCTTCTTCCTCGTTGCCACGAAAACATTGTACTGAGAAGAAAACCAGAAAAACAATTCTGTACATATGGTTGAAAACAAACAGGAAAAAACAAGAATCTCGACCACATCAAAAGAAGAATCAAGAATTCCTCTCGTTCTGCTATTGGTTACAATCATTCACGAATCAACCACCCCTGCATATACACACATTTGTATTATAAACACATATAAAATATTTTTTAATTTCTTAATGTAATATGATGTAATATACATCTCTCTATATTGACATAACACATATAAATGCATGATATTCGTAATTTTATTATGTAGCTATTTTATAAATAATACTTAAATAATAAATATCATATTCGAAACTCAACATTTACCGTATGGAAATATGGAGATATTTACCTATTATTTAAAATCTATACAGGAGAAACACGATGGTAGAAATTGAACCTATACACACCCATTATCATCATCACACGGGGATATTTACCTCATTACTTAATTAATTGCATTCTAATTATGTCATGATAATTAATGTAATTAAGTAGCCGACTCATCACTCCCTGTTCACACCAACCATCCATTCCCTCCATATCTCAACCGTACATCAACAAGGGGTCCAACGCCGGCAGCCATCGACGATAGATTGGCGCCCCTCCAAAACAACAAATACACGTGGCGCCAAACAAGAAAAAACCCAACCCTCGTATCCCTATCCCTACGTGACTTCCTTCCAGCCTCGCAAAAGGGTAAAATTCAATTCAGCCCTTATGTATTCATCATTATTTCACCTTTACACTTATATGTTAAATGTATTCAATAATAGCCCTGGATGTTCCAAACATTTCCAGGACTACCCCTTTCACCGTTCAATAGCTAGCACAATCCAATTTTTTTGAGGTTTATTTATTTATTTATTGACCCCCATTTCTGGGAGTTTCTCAAAAAACAAGGAAAAAAATAAAAAAAGTTTCACCTACCATTGAACATTGGTTAGGGGAATTTAATGGAGTGTCAATTTTTAAATATTTTAAATTTTCACATTCCCAAATCCTATTCACGTGAAACAATAAAAACTCTTAAAATCTGAGACTATAAAATAATGATTCTAAAGGTTATATTACTATTTGCTACAATCAACTATTTGATGAATTCAAGGGCCATACTGAAACCATTAGGAACTATACGACTAAAACCAAGAAGTCTTAAACTACAGAGACCAAAGTGTAATTTTAATAATCAAAAGGGGTAAAAAAGAATTTTGCCCTTGACAAACAAACCTTCGATAGCAGATGCACTGACACAGAATTTGGAGAGAGAGAGAGAGGTACAAATACAGTTTTTTTTTTTTTCCTGCCCGTTGACAGATAGAACCTCAACCAAGCCAAATTAAACTGAACAAAACGGACTCTCTCTCTCTCTGTTTGAGAGATCGTGCGAGGAGGAGAGTGAAAAATCTCGCCGATTTGTACTGTTCCATTCGGTTTGGTCTTTCAATACCAAATTTACCCTTCCTTTTGACTGACATTTTTCTTTTTTGCAACGCGTAAAGCAATAGTTTTCACATTTTTTCTTCTTTTAATTTCTCTTCAAAGCCAAGTTTCAGTTCATGTTCAAGCGCAGCTAAATCAAATCATTTTATTTCATCTGCGCTACTAAATACACAAAACAAATTGATACATCAACTCATGTACGCTTACTAATCTCGACTCCTTCAAGGTAGAAAACAGTTTTTTTAACTGTAATTTTGCTTTTGCCGCTGCATTTGGTAACGGTTAACTGCGTGAATTTCGGGGTATTTAAATATTTTTTTCAACTGATTAGTAGTATTCTTAAGAGCTGCGTTTTGGTACTGATTTCCTTTTGGCTTCCTTGTTGCAGTTGCGGGCTTGCAGAGCTTGAGATTTGGAGAAGGTAAATACTCTCTCACTTTAGACCAGAGAGCAAGAGAGAGAAGCAGAAACGGTGGCGTCTTGCAAGAGGAAATGTAGAGTATCTTATCTGAGCTGCATTGCTTGCTTCAACTCTGCTCACTTACCGTTTCATGACAGTGACCCATGCTTTGTAAGTATGTTGCGTACGTATATGTATGTATTTTATATACACATATATAGGCACGAGCTTGTATTTATGAATATGTTATGTCGACGGGGACCATGTACTAGTTTAGTCGCTGCTATGTGCTGCTCTTTTTCTGGTTGTGAATTGAATTTTTTTTTTCAAGAAAAAAACTATGGAATTCTGTTTCTTAGTTTTCAAGCATTGTAGCTGGCTAGGAACCACTTTTTAAGGAAGAGACTAGAAATTTAAATATGGGTTTCTAAAGGTCTGTTTCTTGTTTTGTTTGTTTTTACAATTTTTAAATAATGCAGATGCTTGTTTTTTGGTTGTCATCTATTGCGAGGGTGATTTAGATAGAAATCCAAGATCAGCATCTTGTTGTAGTTTCAAGTCTCTATCTCTTATGGGCTTTTATTATTTATTTAGATATTTTTTGTGATTTTAAAAGGTTGTTTGGGCGGTTGTTTGAAAATGATGATTAGATGTAATTGTTGTCGTTGTTGTTGATATGGAATGTAAATTGCCTGTTTTATGGTTACTTACTTATGTTTTGGGTTTGTTAGATTCTTACTATGATTAGCTTTCTTATTGCAGAGACTGTCAAAGTAAAATGATGGGCCCGCTGTCATTTAGGCAAACACAACAATTTTTTTAAACATCTAAACTGTCTCCTTGCATTTCAGAAAAGCAAGAGTACCTGTGAGTTTTTGGACTCATAGACTTAGATTTTTCCTTTTTACCAGAATATTTGAAAATTATGGGTCGTATTTCATTTTATTGAGAAGAAGAACAAGTGTGGACTGGGAGAATGGGATCAATTGGCAAGGAAGAACTGCTGAAGATGGAGAGGATGCAAATGGCGAGTGCCCGCGAGGAGAAGATTCTTGTTTTGGTGAGGCTAAGGCCTTTGAACGACAAGGAGATTGAGGCAAATGAAGTAGCAGATTGGGAATGTATCAATGACACCACCATCTTGTACCGGAATACCCTCCGTGAAGGCTCCACGTTTCCATCAGCTTATACTTTTGGTAAGGAGATGCTCTGTGATTCCTTTTTTTGGTGTCAAAAATGAAAATGAGAATGATATGTCCCTCTTAATGAGGCCAGGCCTTCATGTTTTGGGTCTAATCCCGTGAGTTATCTGGCATCATACACCAAGAGCAACTCTTTTTTCTGGCAAATATTTGCTCGGTCAGATTGAAATTATAGGTGGCAATTTAATATCTCCAGGATCATCATGTCAAACATATAGCTAATTCTGTGCATATACTCTTGATACAATATGCCTGGAGAGCTTTTCAGTTCCCTGTACTTGGTAATGTGCATAACAAAAGCTAGGATGCTTTTAAGATTGGACTAGTTCATTTTGCTTATAGGCTATCAACTTGGTCAATGAACAAAAGGGAAACCCATGGTGGATTTCTACCTTACATATCATTTATCATGATGCCTTCCAAATCATTTGTTTTTGGTTAACCCTCCTGACCTGACCTCAGAAGCGGTGAACTGTTTGCTAAGCACAGTCCACTGTCAGATAGTTAGAGCGCTGTGAACAGTGGTGTGCCAAAAGAACTAACGCTATGTATATATTTGGTCATAGCTTCTTCCATTGGCTCAATTTTTAAATTTAGTGTACATATCATTGCATCAAACTTTATAGAAGTCAGTTAATTTGAATTAACAGCCAGCTTTTAGTAACATAATTCTCTGTTTAAGTGTTTCATCTCATTTCATTTGCCCATGTTCTGGGGATAGACAGAGTATTTCGAGGTGACAATACTACAAGGGAAGTGTACGAGGAAGCAGCCAAGGAAGCTGCCCTTTCAGTTGTCAGCGGTATTAACTGTAAGTATGATGCTCAAGTCCTTTTTGTCACTTTATTTGCCAATAAGCAAAGAAATTTCACCTACTTTTGCTATTTCCAGCAAGTATCTTTGCTTATGGGCAAACGAGCAGTGGAAAAACATACACCATGATGGGAATAACTGAGTATACAGTGGCAGATATATTTGACTATATACATAGGGTAATCAAAGTTTCTAATCAGAACTGTTTCTGTTTCCCTTTTGTTTTCTTAATTCCAACCTTTGTATAACTATTTCTAACATCGCAGCATGAAGAAAGAGCATTTGTTTTGAAGTTCTCAGCAATTGAGATATACAATGAAGCTATCCGAGATCTGCTTAGCATGGACAGCACTCCACTTAGGCTGCTGGATGATCCAGAGGTGAATGCTGTTATCCTTTCTAGATTCCACAAATATGTTGACGAACTGGTCTGATTCTTTTTCCTGTTTTGGTCAGAAAGGGACTGTAGTTGAGAAAGCCACCGAGGAAACACTAAAGGACTGGGACCATCTAAAGGAGCTTCTTTCTGTTTGTGAAGGTAAAGCATTGTACAAAGTCCTGCTGTTGTTATTGGGTGGTGTTGTGCATCTACTTATCTTGTGGTTATTATAACAGCTCAAAGACGGATAGGGGAGACCTCCTTGAATGAGAAAAGCTCCAGATCCCATCAAATTCTTAGACTAGTATGCCCCTTTCCTTTCACCTCTTCTCTAGTACAATTGTACAAGCATTTAGTTGTAATGAAAATACGTGGAATTTGAATTGGAGTTATTGCTTTTTTTTTTTTTAATTCTCGCAGACAATTGAAAGTTCTGCTTGTGAATTCTTGGGCAAGGAAAATTCGACCACTCTTTCTGCCACTGTGGTACGGATCATTTCAACTTATTATCACCCATGAATTTAATAAAGTAGGAATAAAATATTAATAACAGAGGGAAGTTACATTGAGTTCTGGTTTTGGTGCAGAATTTTGTTGATTTGGCAGGAAGTGAGCGCGCATCTCAGGCAATATCCACTGGAGCAAGATTAAAAGAAGGTTGCCACATTAACCGAAGTTTACTGACTCTGGGAACCGTTATTCGCAAGCTAAGGTGGCTATTTTTTATTTTCTTTTCAATGTTTGCTTTTGTGTCTGTGACATAAATAATTGTGGCTAAAGCATGTGGTTATTGCAGTGTGGTGATAATTTGACATTTTTCATCTGCATCTAGATTTTCTAACACAGCTGATATTCACTAACTATTCTGCAATTGCCACTGGGATTAAATCTAGTTTCTTTCAGCATTTGTTTAGGACTCAATTTTCTGTCATGATCATTCATGATCCTAAATTGTTTTGTGAAAATGCTTTAACTTTGGTATATTTTTCAATAACAAATTGACAAGTCTAGATGTCAAATTTGTGGTTGAAATATTGCCACCACCTATCTTGCTTGTTATTTCTGAAAGTACTAAATGGTCAAGAGTCATGCAGATTGTTAAAAATGAATATAGGAAGATTGGCTAGTCTCATGCATGCTTCAAAGGATATTAACCGTGTTGGCATCTCGTGAAAGTAAAAATACAAGCAAATGTCCCTGGAACACAGAGGCACATGCACACAGTGGCACACACCTTTCATATGAGCTGTCTTAGAACTGTACTGAGTGATATGGAACAGTGTTCAGAGCATTTTGTTAATGGTGTCTGTTTAGGGTTACTACACACGAATCATGACATAGCTGCTTTTACTTTATCTTGCCCCCCTTCCTAAAAATTTTCTTTGCCACCTTTTTTTTTCTCTGCAATTGGTGTAAATTGAAAGTTGAAATCTTATCAATTTATAGATTCACACGATCATATCTCATATCTGGCTGATGCAATGATTTGTGCAGTAATAGGAGGCAGGGACACATCAATTACAGAGATTCTAAGCTGACACGGTTACTGCAGCCTGCATTGGGTGGCAATGCTAGAACTGCCATCATCTGCACATTGAGCCCTGCACGGAGCCATGTTGAGCAAACTAGAAATACTCTTTTGTTTGCTTGTTGTGCAAAAGAAGTTACTACAAAAGCACAGGTCAATGTAGTCATGTCTGATAAGGCATTGGTTAAGCATTTGCAAAAGGAGGTGGCTAGGTTGGAGAGTGAGTTGAGAAGTCCTGACCTTGCTTCCTCAACTTGTGATTACACATCTGTACTGAGACAGAAAGATCTTCAAATTCAAAAGGTAATTATTTGTTTTCTGAACTTTTTTCTGCAAAATGCTTTACCCATGCGAAACATGAACAAAAAATTAATAGCAACCAAGGTGGTCGACGGTACTAGACACTGTTGATTTTTCAATTCAGAATCAATAATTCCATTTTTGAACTTGGCCAATAAATTTTACCAGTGGAAGTATTACAATTATCTCTCAATCAAGAATGTGTCAATAGCTTCTTTATTGAGCAAATCTGATATTCTGATGGTTGTGGTTATTCTGGGTCACCTGCGGGTACACAAATACCCACCCCAACCCTTCGCCATTGGTTGGCTCAAAGGATTATTTAATTTCCTCAATGCATAGATGGTCTTAGTCTGCATTCCCTAGACCCTGCTGTATGATTGAGCTTTATGGATGAACAAAACTTAAAGATATACTATGACATATCGTGTAGAAGATTCTACATGATTGCCACATTATATATCGACTTACACCCTATCAAGTGGTTCCTTTCATGCAGATGGAGAAGGAGATTAGAGAGTTGACTAAGCAAAGGAATCTTGCTCAATCTCGAGTAGAGGATTTGCTGCGAGTGATTGGAAATGATCAAAATTCAAGAAAGGAGGTATTTTTACTAACTAACCTGGAAGTGTCACTACATGTTTGATGATATCACTCCAATTGTAATTGTTAAATATTTCTTCATGCTCTTAATTCAGAATGGTATCAGTCATTGTCATAATACACAAGCAGGGGCTACTTGGGAAGATGAATGTTCCGTATCCAAATCATCAGGCATGGGTGATCCTCATTATCTGAATGGAGGTGCTGGAAAGTTTGGTCCTGCTTGTTATGGTGGAGACAGTGGGAGCAATGATGAGGAACCCTACTGTCTTCTTGACAACACCGACAGACATGGTTTATCTGATGGTACTTCTCCTCCAATGTCAATAGGAAAGAAGATTGTTAGATACAATTCATCTCAGAGTCTAGAGGATGCTGCAGAAGATGCTGATGACTACTGTAAGGAAGTTCAGTGTATTGAAATGGAAGAGACAAGGAACAGGAGCAATTTCAGACACCATTCGGTATCAAATGGTGAGAATGAAGGAACTTTGGCTTTGACAGCATTCAGGGACGGAGCCACAGCAGGTGCTGGAATATCCACTCCAGTTAATAGAGATAGAGAAGGGAGTCACGTGCAAAATGGTTATAATGAGTTGGAGCAGAGATTGCATCATGTGCAAAGGACCATTGATGCTCTGGTCAGTCCCTGCCCTGATGAATCATCTCCACAGTCAGCAGCTGATATGTCTACTTCTAGAAGCCTGAACTTAACAAGGAGCAGGAGTTGTGGAGAGAATTTCATGAATGGCCCTTCTCCTGGATTTGAGAAAGCAGAACAAATTGATAGCACACCACCTAATGGATCTGGGAAAAAGTTTACCGGAAGACCAGCAGGACCCCGAAGGAAAATTCCTCCACTTGATTATGGTGCCACTGCTACAATATTGTCAAGAAATGACTCTCAGTCATCTCTTGGAAGTGCTTGCACAGATGACTTCAGAGCACGGAGCATCGGAACTTGTGCAGATGAGGATATTCCTAGCATACACACTTTTGTTGCAGGACTGAAGGAGATGGCCCAGGAGGAGTATGAGAAGCAACTTGTTGATGGTCAGGTGAGAATACTTTCTCTCTTCAATGTTTTTGCTTGAAGTTGCATTCTTTGTGACCGAGTTTCTCTCAAGATTCACTTTTAGCTTGGTTTGATTGAACAACAGGTTCAGGAGACAGAGGCAACGACAATGGGTGATAAATATGAAAAGAGTTCAAGAGACATAGGATTGAATCCTATGCATGAATCTTTGAAAAGTTCTCCCAATTGGCCTCTTGAATTTGAGAGACAGCAGAGAGCAATGCTGGAACTCTGGCAAACTTGCAATGTGTCATTGGTCCACAGAACTTACTTTTTCTTGCTCTTTCGAGGCGATCCAACAGATTCCATATACATGGAAGTGGAGCATAGGAGACTTTCCTTCCTCAAGGAAACATTTTCTCAGGGAAATCAGGGCGTGGGAGGTGGTCGGGCTCTCACACTAGCTTCAAGGTAACCTCTCTCTCTCATCCATGCATATTCGATATGTGTTTTCACATGTATTTGGAACTTTGAAACTTTTTACCCAATAATGCATCCAGCATGTATATCTCACATGATCTGCCAATAAAGCAAGAGAACCTAACCAGAAACAAGGAGAACAAAAAACAAAAATATTCTGTTGCCTTTTCGGAAGCACGTGACACTATTGGTGTTTTATAGTAGTTTTCTTACCAATTTGTGGCTCTGTGACGCAATTTTTTTTTTCCTTTTCAATACCAGAAAAGGTGTACCTTGTGAGCCTTTGTTGTTAGGTAAGACATTTGATTACATAATAAGAGAGAATGGTGTTGGGTATGATAATGCATGGTATGGAATGGCTGCACTTCAATGTTATCTGGAACCCATCCGTTTCCCCACTTGAAAATTACAGGGTGCCCGGTGATTTATTTTTTCCTGGCACATAGACATGCTTTAAGTTTTTGCAACACTAATATACGTTTATCTGGGAAACAGCATCAAGGCTCTTCATCGTGAGAGAGGGATGCTAAGCAAGCTGATGAACAAGAGGTTTTCAGAAGAAGAGAGAAACAGACTTTACAAGAAGTGGGGCATTGCGTTGAACTCAAAACGTAGAAGGATGCAGTTGGCAAACCGCATATGGAGCAACACAAAGGACATTAACCATGTCACGGAAAGTGCTGCCGTTGTCGCAAAGCTGGTCAGATTTGTGGAACAGGGACAAGCTCTCAAGGAGATGTTCGGGCTTAGTTTTACACCCCCGACCTCAAGCACAAAGCGAAGGTCCTTGGGATGGACGTACAGCAAGTGATCCCTTTTCTAGGCTTCCTTTTGTGCCACATAACACAACTGGAGATGTGATTTCTTGAATCAGGCCCATGTATCATTGTTTTCATGGATGAAATCCTCTGCCATTGTTAGAGCTGTAAAAATTGCAGGAAGCTTGAATCATGTTAGAAGTTGAACTGGGTTTTGCTTTGCCCATTATGTTCATGTTTGTGCATTTGAAATCTACTATTATATTTTTAAAATTTGTTTCGTAACGCATTTTTAGATAGTTATTATGTTATGACTATTTTAACGTTCGAGCTTGGAGGCATAATTTATAGTAAGAGAAATTATTGACTATCCTCAGTGTACTTTTCTGCTCTCACCCTAATTCTTTTTGTTCCGCATGAATGGGACGGAGGAGCACTGTTTCAAAAATATCAAACCACCATTTTTTTTTTTTTATCTCAATCGAGTTCTTAAAATATTATCAATCACTTTAGGGTTGATGTCAGAAGAAATTCACTAGTAATAATTCGAGATAAATATTTTAGGATACTCGATTCGAATTATCTCTTTTATACATTTTTTTTTACAACCGATTGATCATAAAAAATTGAAGAATTAAAAAAAATATTTTGAATGTATATATTCATGTGCCGGGAAGGGCCGGGTCGCTTAGGAAAATCTCTTAAGGGTCTTTAGGCCCAGGACCCACGAAACAATGGATGGCGAGTTGGCGATTTCTAGGTTACAAATATTAGTAAATTTTATCGAAAATGGTTATGGTCCTTATGGAGTGGAAACGACGCCGTTACCCTTTTCTTTTAGATGACATTGCATTTTCTCCTAGCTTCAGCAGTGAGAAAGTAAGAAGAAGGCTGTAGAGAGAGGGAGATCCAAACAAAAGAAATAAAAGAAATGAGCGTAGCAGCAGCGGGCTACCTGGCTCGAAGAGCAGCACAGAAGGAGAGAGTGAGGATCCTCTACCGCCGTGCTCTCAAAGACACTCTTAACTGGGCCGTCCATCGCCACCTCTTTTACGAAGATGTAACTAATTTCTCATCCCTCAATCAGATCTCACTGCTCTATTTTCTTACCAATTAACTCTCCTTTTTCCCCCCTGCTGTAACCAGGCCGATCTTCTCCGCGCGAGGTTCGAGAATAACAAACACGTGGTTCGTTCTCTTAACTAATTGGAAAAAAAATGTTTTTGACATTTTAATATAGCGGTATAGCTCTGTGATTTAGGGTGATAATTTTTTAATTAGGTAATTTATTCAGGATTTTTTTACTATGTATTTTATTTCCTGGAATTGGAATAGGAAGATCCGGATACAATCGATAGAATGATAGCAGATGGCGAGGCGCAATATAATAAGTGGCGCCATCCTGATCCTTATATTGGTAAATTAGTTTTTATTTTCTATTTCACATTTTACTGCCTTTTTCTTATCCTTTTTTACTCCGTGTTTGGGTTCTGGTTTTTTGGGGAGGTCGGGTTGAATTAAGAGTAGTGTTAAATTATGTAAGGGAGGAGAGTGATAAGGACTGACCGCGGTTTAATTCAGTTTGTCAAACTTTGGGTCTTAACAGATTGTTAATTTCAAACAAATTATGAATGGAAGACAAAAAGAGTAACATCATTTCTAGTTGGCAGCATTTCATTGACATGTTGTATTATGCACTGAAATTGTGAAGTATAGGAGTGTACAAGAGGGAGGAAGGGAGAGAGGTGTTAAATAGGATAATTTTTTTTCTTGTTATGTCTTTATAAACATAATTGATTCATGTGGTTTTGAGAATTTATGAAGTTTTCTTGTTGAAGAAACGTTTTTTAAGGTTATAGGTAGCATTCTCAGGCTCTGATCTTATTTGTTTACAGTTCCTTGGGCTCCTGGCGGCAGCAAGTTCACTCGGAACCCAACTCCACCTGAAGGGGTAATGATCATGATTGATTATTTAATTCATTATTCTACATGTTCTACCTTTTCTTTTCACCTGCCCTTATTCTCTGTCTTGTTTGGGCATGACATGGAACTTTTGGGTCAATTCCTTTTTGTTGGCTTCTTGTGTTCTATGCATTTGCACCATATATGTGGATGTTAGAATTTGGATACCCAATCAATGATTTCCTTTTCTTGTTTAGTAGCTAAATTAGATTGTTTAAATATTGTGCTTCGTTCATTGTGGTTTAGCTTTCAAAAGAAAGAACATTGTCCTTCACTGTGTCATATATGAGATGCATCGATAATCTCTATATGCAAACTTAACATGGTGGATTTATATGTGATTGGCTCTGGTAGAAGTCTTCTGAACATGTGCCGTTTAAAAAAAATAGAGGATGGGTGTATATGTAAAAGAAGATAAGAGCTTCTTATTGTTAAGTATCATCTTACTAGGTTGACCTATATTCTTAAAATGCGTAATTCTTGGGGGCATCTGGGCTTCTTTCATTAGGAATCCACTGTTATGTTTTTAGATTTGTTGTGCATCTTAGTGAACAGTAGCTAATATTCAATTGATAATAACACTGATTACTGATGGATATTTGGTGCCAACTTCGTCAAGGTAGTTATGTTTTATGTGCTTTTATTTTTTCGGTATCATTCTGATTATTTGGTGTTGTTGCAGATTGAGATAGTATATAACTATGGCCGAGAAGATAATGACTAAAAACCTCTTTTTTCACATGCAAAAATAAAGGTTAGCACTATAATCATTTGCTTGACATAATGTGTTATTGGCTGCATTTCTTTTTCAATAAACTTGTGTCAGATTGTATCTCTGCTGATGCACTGCCATCTGCCACTCCCCAATCTGGTTTGATGGTAATGAAATGAATCTGGGATGGCCGTAACCTCTTCTTTTTTGTTCCCAAATTGGTATTTTGGTCCCTTTGTTCTTGTAATTTTCTGCATCGTAGTGATTATAAGATTGCAAGGAGATCAATGAGGCTTGCTTGCTGGGCAGCCTACATATGGTTTTATTCAGTCACTTAGTTGTGTTGTGCTTATGAATTGGGAGATGCTATAGTATCTCCTGTTATCGTGTTCCTGAAAATGGTTTTTTCACCTAGCATGTTGCTTCTTGAGGAACCCGTCAAGTTCATTCCTCTAACAGTGAAGTCGGAGCCATAATGTTCTTACAATAGCTGCAACTTTGTCTCCTGTGCAGATTGAGGTGATCTATGACTGCTCCAGAAATCAAAGCCAGCATCCGCTTTGTGTAATTCAAGTCAAGGCAGATAGTGGACATTGTTGTGGTTCTCATTTTTCACTGTTGTGTATTTTGTTTTTTCTCTGAACATATATTCGTGTCCTGCAAGTACCAAGTATTCATGAGATGGTGCATAACTGGATTGAAAACGAATCCTTCAAGTGAATAATAACTTTTTTTAATTTGCGTCTTTTCCATATTTTGTCACAGAGAAGCATAGGGCAGGAGGTGGACACCTGCGTGTGGTTCTCACCCACGTCTCTCGGGTGAGAACTCATGAACCTTTCTAGGATGGAGAGTGCTCCGCATGATCTTCTAATACTGCTGAGCACTTCATCTCTGAATCTGGAGAAAATCATCAGCGCTGCTGACCCTGATAGGTCTACAGCCGATTCTTTCTTCCTGAAAAGCCAGTAAATATTGTTAATGTTGTCATTAACCGAGGGTTTGGAACTGGCCATAGGTATAGTAGATTTGACATGGCCTAACAGGCGTTGAAGGAGGGGAGCTAGGAAAGGCTGTTGATCAGGCATTTTTTTTTGTTTATAAATTCAATGCAGGTGCGATTATGGAGGGGACTTTGGTCCTCTCTCTGTTACTGGCATCTGGTTATGGAATGAAAGCTCAATAATGCAAATCATTAGAATCGAAGTGAGCGAATTATTTTGAAGCTTGCTTATCGAGTCTCTCCATGAGAAGCAAGCGTCATGTTTTTTCCTCTACTGCCATGAAATCATATATAAACTGTACCAGCAATGGCAGGAAACGAGTTTTATTTAAGAAATACTCCATAATGTTGCAAAAAATTAGCAATGCCACCCATCAAACAAGAACCAAATGAGTGTAAACCTCACGAAAGTTTGACGAAAGATAAAATGAGAACATGGCTTTCAAATCTGTTGGGTCACACTGGAGGCAAGCGATGTCCAGCACAGCAAACAATGTAAAGAACACATAATCTGCTTATTCGTGGGGTCAGATAGAAATATGCAGTGGCTTTTTTAATGCATGTGCATTTTATATAGGCTGAAATGTGAGCCACCCCCTGTATCAAGCATTCTTTACATCAGGCCCTCTGGGTTCAGTTATTTCTCTTGCCCTGTCCTATGAATGACAAGGCAGCAAGGGAAATGTGAAAGATGAGGCATAAGGGTACTGCTACCGTACATGCAACAAAATTGCGAATAACCCTGTCGATTGTTGCCATTTCAATGCTCTATTTGCAGTCTGTAGTGGATTCAAACTCGCAAAACATTCAAGCAGATACGTGGCTTATTCTGACTGGGACTGGGCATTTTATATTGTAATTCTGATTGTGCTCTTCGGCTTCTAGCTTCTGATACTGGGGATAGCAATAGTAGCGGGCTTATTTCTAAATCTGTCAGATCAATTGCAGGAGGAAGCTGGAATTCATAAAGGTAGCAAAGCACATTGCATTCAGAATCTTGTTTAGTTAGGCTCTCAGAAAATCCCTCTCAAGGTATCTTGTTCTAATTCGGTGATAGTTGGTCCTGGTCCTAGAATAAGACAATAAGAACTAATGCGTTGTATGTAATACTCCCCGGGGGGGGGGGGGGGGACAGAAATAGTTGCGACATAGACACAGAATACAGAGACCTATTATATCATCAAGCACAAAAACAACGGGATCAGGAAAGGTTCTGTCAAGTCTTCACGTGTCTTGTCAGCTTGTTCCATCTTCATCATTCTTCTTCTTTTTTTTTTTTTTTTTTTTTTTTCTAGTAATTGTGGGTGTCTGGCCTAGCTTACACTCATCTCGACTAATCTCCCAAAACCCTGAAGTTAACGACTATATAAACCTTTAGTAATCCTGAGATTTAATGAGACTCGAACTGATGATCTTTGAAAAGAAAACTTAAGGTTTGATCAGTTGAACTACACCCCTCATGGTTCCATCACCACCATTCTTAAACCTCCTTCATGTGTACTCTCTCCGGTCACTATCTGTATCTCCTCTTTCTATATTCTATTGTTCATTAAAACCCACTCTGGTAAGGTGAGGGAGAGGGAGAGGGAGAGGGAGACGATCTATTGAATTATAGCATCATGGTGGCCAATTTAAACAGGATTTGGGTTTGCAATGGACCCTAAAGAAGATAGCAAACACTATATATTAACCATTACAATTGGAATGGACACTTGTTTAGTTCGTCATTTGAGTTGCTCTACTCAAAGGGCCAGGACTGGATTTGCTATGCCAATTGCAGCAAAAAGAAAAGAAAAAAGAAGGGGAATTTGCATTCGTCAAGGCTAAAGAAGTGGTGCCAAGGTTCTGTTTCGTACAGCAACTACAGACTACATCTCCACTCACATCAATATAGCCCTCTTGTAGTCAAATTTTTCTCCCAATCACAAAAAAGTTCAAACCTAAGTTACGTAAGTTTTCACACTAACAGGAATCAGCATTTTATCTTTGAGACAGTTCAAAAACTGATATTTACCATCACCAAGTTTATCCCATTTCATCTTTGAGACACTACACTCATTTTAAGGAGAAACTAAGTTGTCTGATAACTTTCTTGTTGGGGCCAGTAGTTTTTACAGTTCCCTACATAACCCACATTTCATTTCTTTCTAGGCTAAATTGACTTGACATTTGAGCTCGACAAAACTCTGCAACTTTAAACTATCTCTAAAACAAATAACAAAATAACTAGCCTTGATCAGGAACTTCCATAATCTCGACACGAAACATCAGCAACCAAACATACATCATCACTAATAAAGAACCACAAATTTTAATTACAACGTTCAAGTTTACTACGAGGATATTAACAGGAATCCATGCCCCTTTAAAACATACCAAACCCAAAAGAAACAGTAGTTTTATTCAAAATTCATCACAAAACACAAATTCATTAAGAACCCACATCAAATGTACATGTTCTTAACTACGCGAAACTCTAAGAAGGAAAAAAGGGCAGCTGCTACAAATAACATCGAGCATTTCAGTCATTAAAAAAGAGAACACAGTAACAATAAACAATTTATAATTTTCATTAAATGAGCTTGAAAGGGAGAGGCCATGGAGTGGACCTGGGCACCTCAACTTTATCTTTAATTCTTTCAATCTTCTTCTCCTTCTTTGGCCTCGCGTTTCCATAAGTTCCTTTAAATCTTTTCCCTCTCTTTGTTTTCTTGTCCCCTCTTCCACAAAGGATCGGCGCCATCTCTGCACCACTTGATACTGATGATGTTGAAAATACCGCTGATCTCTGACCCACCATCGCCCTCCTCGCTACTGCGCCGCACCACTGCATCACCGTCGCCATTTCTCACTGACAATCCTCTTCTGTGAAGTGAAGAGTTATGGATTTTATTTTCATTAGTGGATTTACAGTGCATGGGCCACCGTGGGTCCTTTTGTAATACCAATGGGCTTCTGGTCCATTCAGAGTCCAATTTTTCTAATTATCTTGGGCCTCCTCTGTGGGCATATCTCAGTCCAGGTCTTCTGTAGTTCTAATTCCTACTGGACTATCAGATCTTTAGCTTATCTTATTTTATAAAAAGAGCTGGTATCTATTGTACATTAAGATATGCCAGTTTATTTTCGCCAACAGTCCTGGCTGGATTAATTTGATGGGCCTTTTCTTTATTTAATATATCATCTGCTGTTTTAAAAGTGACTTTTGGCACTGTATTTAAAAAGTATTTTAAAAAATTTAATTTTTTTATTTTAAATTAATATATGTTTGATATTTTTAAATTATTTTCACGTAATAATTTTTAAAAATAAAAAAAAATATTATTATAATATTTTTCTAAGATATTAAAAACAACACAAACCCGTGGTAGCTTGGAGGCTGCTGCCTCTCATTTTGCTATAGGCCAATTTTGGTGTAGATTGCTGGACAAAATCTGGATGCCCAAACAATAACGGGTGATGGATATGACGTGATAGTTGCTGTGGCTCCAAATGAAACACGAGGATAAATGAACTGACAATTCTTTAGTTTTGTACATTCATGGATCAAAACCCATCCTTGTAGCAGCAGACACAGAGACGGCAAAGTGTTGCTCTCTGTAGTGAAAATGGAGTCGGTGTCAAATAGAGTAACTACTACTTTAACATGGAGCAACTCTATCTCTACTTCTTCACTCCAAATTCCTCAAGTCTTTTCAGTTAGTTCTATAATCACTCTACTTTGTGTTTTCATCTTTGTTTCTGAAAGTATTGACATTTTCTTGTTGCTTATGCAAGGTGTATGCTATCTTTTGTTGCAGATTCATTGTACTAAGAGATTGAGGGTGTGTTGTGCCTCTGACCAAACCCAGAAGGTAGATATGTTCTTTTAGATAAAGAAAGTGTTGAATGCATTAATTTTGTGCTTCAAATATAATGAAAGATGAGAGGTTTGATTACTTGGAGACTTTGATGTTGGGAAATCAGATGACTGTATCAGTAACTGGAAGCTACTGGATTATTGGTAAAAGATTTGGTGCAAAAGACTGCATGCAGGTTCGTTTCTCTTCTTCTTGTAATTTTTTCAAGATTAATTGTCATTTCAATTCATCATCTTGAACAATTAATTAGCATACTTAATTCTTAACTTTCTTGAGATAGCTGACTGGTGAAAAGTAAAAACCACTGTTTTCATTTTTGAAATTTTATTTTGGAGTTGATTTTTATTTTTTTTAGATTTTAGCTTCTGATTAGTTGAGATTTAATTGTTAAGCCAGAATGATGTTTGTGGGGATCAAATGAACTCAGCTAGATTTTGCTTAACAACAACGTAATTTGTGCGCAGATAAACATTCTGTTCGTGTATTGACGCGTTCAAGATCGAAAGCTCAGTTAATATTTCCGGGTAAGAAGGTAATGAATGAGATACTTCTATAGCATGTAGATAAAAAGTTCTAATTTCCCGCAAAGGCTCAGATAAGCTATCCACAGTTTGTCCGGTAATGCTTTTATTATTTTATTTTCTTATGTTTTAATTCTAAAAAATATTTCTACTGCCTGAAATCTGTAGTCAAGGAATTTCCTGGGATTCTGATTGCGGAGGAGCAGGACTGGAAAGACTGCATTCAAGGTTCAAATGCTGTTGTAAATTTGGCTGGACTGCCCATTAGTACAAGATGGTCACCTGAGGTTTGTAATACTCACTGCATCTCTTAGTGCATCCCTTTTTTCCATAAATGCCTGATTGGTTTGAGAAGTTGCATAATGCCTCAAGATGTTTTCTACATTTTACATGGATATGTCGCTTTCTTCTCTCAGGCTGTCAAAACATTAGTTGCTTGCTCAGCCTCTCACTAGATCTGGCTCTTGTGCGTTTCAAGTTCTGATTTTAATTATTACTTACATGGTGAAGCAGACATTAGTATAATCATGAACTGGAAGAACACTGCTTAAGGCGCTGTTTTATTAAATACAGTGAACAATGTTTACAATAAACGTGATTAATAGAATTCAGTAAAAATATATCTGTCATGATTTCATGTCCGAAACAGCTCCACTATAAGTATCAATTTATCTTTTACTTCAATTATGACGAGGTACATATTTTTCTTATGGATAAAAAAAATTGCAATTTACCTTAAAAGGTCTTATATCAACTCCTTTTGTCTTGCAGATCAAGAAAGAGATCAAGCAAAGCAGGATCAAAGTGACCTCAAAGGTATCTTAGACAATCATATTTTTTCCTTTCTTCTGGAGAGTTTGTTAATTATTCTTAACACAGGGTCTGTTCTATCTACTGTTTTTTCATCCACATTATAACTGATTTTGAAGGTTGTAGATTTAATAAATGGTTCACCAGAAGGAGTTCGGCCTACTGTCCTGGTTAGCGCAACGGCTGTTGGTTACTATGGTTGGTTTCTATTGATCACATGACATCTCATTTACTTTTCCTCGAAAATAGTCATCTCAAAATTTGCTTGCTTGTTTTACTTGGGAATTGTGTTGATATATTCCTATTGTCTTTCCATTCAATTTTAGTGTTTTTATGCAATTAACTTGGAATACGATGGTTTGCTAGGAATCGTTTTTATTATTTTTTTCATGCAGATGTTTATAATTTCAAAAGGACACTAACCAGCAAAAAGAAAAAGAAAGAAAACTGTCATTAGTTTTATGGGTGAAACTTAAAAGTGGAACTGGAAAGATCATGAACCATAATGTTTTTTAATATTCACTCACAAGAAATTGAATGGATCACAATATATTTTTCTTTTACTCCCTCAAAAATGCTCAGGCAGCAGTGAAACACGAGTTTTTGACGAGCGCAGTCCATCGGGAAATGACTACTTGGCTGAGGTAACATAGGCATGATTCAATGCCTGTATTTTCTACTGAATAGTTGCTTTCCATTTGGTTTATTCTGCTATGTGTAAATCTATACTTAAAACCCCCACATATCTATTCAGGTATGTAGAGAATGGGAAGCAACAGCCCTCAAAGTAAATAAAGATGTGAGATTAGCTCTTATCCGCATTGGTGTTGTCCTTGGCAAAGATGGTGGTGCTTTAGGTACTCAATCTTCCAAATGCTTTTACTTGCATTTCATGCTGACTTTCAGGTGCATTGCCAGTTTCTTGATATATAACCTGAGATTCAAGTATTGTTGGATCATCCTACATATAGAATTGTAGAGAACTGTTAAAACTTAATCTATAGGTCAGAGTTGTTCTATCATATAACAGATACAATCAGTGAGGAATTCATACATTGTTTGAAGTCATTTGATCTGGTAAAGAAAGCCTTTATTTCCCAACTGCATAGGACGGATTGTTCCTACTGTGAATTGTTTAAGTTATAAAAGCGTTCGCCTAATGGTTCTTTGAAATGATATTCTGCCTCTTTCATGGAATGGCTTGTTTCCTTGCAGCTAAAATGATCCCTCTCTTCATGATGTTTGCTGGTGGACCTTTGGGCTCTGGACAGCAATGGTAAATTACTATTTGTACAATAGAAGAGTGAACAAAACTTTCTGCTACCAAAGCTCCATCTGATTAGCATTTTGGAGGAAAGATTTTCTTGAAAAGTCATCAGCCTTCTATTTCTGGATCGAAATGTCCCTCAGCATAATTGCAGAACCTTAGAGATTTCAGTTCCCGTGGAAGTTTTTTTTTCCTATTGTTTCTCCTACAAAACTTAGAAGATATTTTTGCTAAATTCTTTTTAAGCCAATCAGTTCATTTCAATCGTAAGGAATCAGTACAGTGACCCGTGATGAACTTCCCCTGTGATGTTCTTGTACCTGTACAGGTTTTCCTGGATTCACTTGGATGATATTGTGAACCTAATTTACGAAGCTTTAACAAATCCATCTTATAAAGGTAATCTTCTCGTTTTTTAACAAATTTCTTGTCTTGATTTCACATGTCAAATAAGGGCAATAAATTGTTGCTGAGAAAGTTTGATATTTTTACTTGTGTTTCTGACGGGCACATTTACAGGGGCAACAAAATAAGTACATTAATGATTTCTTCCATTTAACCTTCTTTTGTTTGGACATGACCCTAACTTGTAAACTTCAGAACTTCTATTGACCTAACCTCAGGAGTCATTAATGGAACTGCTCCAAATCCTGTTCGATTGGCTGAGATGTGTGAACAATTGGGAAATGTTATGGGCCGGCCGTCGTGGCTTCCTGTACCTGACTTTGCCCTCAAAGCAGTCCTTGGAGAAGGTGCTTCAGTGGTAAGGACTTGCACACTTTCTGTTCTGTCTTTTTCTTCCACGTCACCATGCTGAAACAGGCACATTGAGTTCTTTGCAGGTATTGGATGGTCAAAGGGTGCTTCCTACTAAAGCCAAGGAGTTAGGTTTCCAGTTTAAATATCCCCAAGTGAAAGATGCTCTTAAAACCATTCTTTCATGAGAGCGAGACAACTCATTTGTGGCTTTATTTGATACGAGGATCTAGCTTCTACAACATTAGAGGCACGTACTTGGGACTTGAGATCTAAGAGTTGCGATGAATGATGTTATTTGCGAAGAAAACATGTCGTTTTGCACCTTTGAAAGCAATTTTTTTCTAATAATAATACGTTAAATCATTCTTGGCACTAACTTGCTGTACGTTGCAGCTTTGGTTCCACATCGATTACCGTCTCTCTGAAAACCTCTCCCCCACCAAGTAACATATCCAAATCGAGAAATTATTCCTTTTTGCATTCCAAATTCCAAATATGATCCATGCAGGATGAGTTATCGACAGGTTAACAGTCAAAGCCCCTTGGCGTTTTGTTTTAAGGTTGGTAGCCTAGCTTGAGGAAGACGAGATAACAATCATCCATGGTTATGAAATTTCTCCAGTTGAAATGCAGGTCAACTGTTCAAGGAACGACGGAACTCTGATAGGATGGTAGCTGAACTATATTCTATATCACTAGCATAATGAATAGCTTGCCAAATCCTAAAATACCAGAGGCCACTCTGCAGTGAAAATATTCCAGAGGAATTGCAAAAGCAACCAGCCTCCTTTCGAACCAACAGTGACCCACTTCCACTAGGCAAAGGCGACTGCTGTGGGAGTTTAAAGACCCACCAAAACGAAATTGTAAAAGAAAGAATTTCAAGATAAGTTTACAGGATTAACAATGAACTAGCAGCTTCTCCACCATCGAAAGATCAACAGATTTATGCGATAACTGAGAAACAACTTCCTTCTACCAAATTAATGTCACCTACGTCGCCATCTAAGATTTCTCAAAGAGAAAGACGATGCCAAGACTTGTTTCGTATACCCAAGGAAACCATAGATTTGATTCAGGATACAGTAACCGGGCCCACCTTCAAATGTTTTCTGCCATTAAGGGATGAACCTTGTAATTGTAGCCCGCAATTATTCCACTTGAAGCAAACAACCAGTATCCAACATGGCTAGATGATGCCTAAAGTTATCATTTTATTCCCCAAAGCACAACCAATGGAGTTTTTTTTTTTAGTCTAGTGACTGGAACAGATTATGAAGATAGGGTAGCACAGAAATGTTTCTACTTGGAATGAAGATAGAGAGGAAAAGGCACAATTGCAAGTACAATTGGAAGCTTAACAATCATGTCAAGCACGCAACAATACTCTTTTTCCTGATGAGAACCTACTAACCATCATTTGGTGATACAACATCTCCGATCAACATATAGTCCTATTGTTTTTATCTGATCCAGAAAGGACAGGCAATGTATGACCAAGATGAGGCATCGATTGTTGGACAATACAGTCAACCTTTCAATGAGTACTTCTTCCCAGTGAATGCCTGGAATTTTGGCTCTTCTTTCTTTTCAGGCTGCTCTTGCTTGGTCTCCTTTCCAGATTCCTGCAAAATCAAAGAAACAATTAATTAACAGTTTTTTGGTATCGTCCTTTTCACACTGGCTCTGTGTGGTTGACAGTTAAATTCAAAATGATGAATGGAAGAAAAAGTACCTCCCTCTGTGTTTCCTTAGGAGTGCGACCTGTATTGGACCCGAACACAAGCTTTCCCTGAGACTTGCGTGCAGTATTTTGTAAGCTAGACCCCAGAGATGGCTGCCTACTGCCATCAGCAACAGCGGGTTGCTTGTCTTTTGACACTGATGAAGATGATGCTGGTGGGGGCTGATAGCTCAAAGGTTTCCCATCCAAGCGTCTTCCTGCTCCTGTAAAGGGATTAAATTTTGGTTCGGTCTCAGCTGGAACCTCTTCAGCTGCAAGAATCAAATATGGTTGGTTTTGTTAAAATGAAAATGCAACCATCTTTACAACTTGCCCATCAAATTTCATATTATTCAATCATTTCACATGAGCATTTTTCATCCAAAACAAATCTTCCAATTGCCTTCTATGTTTGCAAAATGAATATTGCTGAAGTACGCATTGCATAATTTTTATCAAACACGAGAAATGTATAATCATTCCATGCTTCTGCTCCAGCCATTGGAGCAGAAGACACAGATTTTACTCAGATGAGTGAAGAAACATACAAAGACAATAGGTCAGTAAAAGCATGAAGAGTTAGACTAACTTCATAAGACTACTGTACTTGTTCAAATTAACCAATTCAATACTACAAAACAAATTCATGGAGTGGATATAAATGCACCTTGGGAGGTTGCCTTGCTTGGAGGAACAGATGCAACAGGCTTTTCAGGCTCCTTGTAATCTAGGGGAGGTGCAAAGTCCACTTCACAGTCTGTCTCAATGATACTTATTGCATTTGAAGGTTTTGTTTCTATGATATCTATGTAGTATTTCTTGTTGTTATAGGCCACCATAATACTATCCCCGGTGGTTAAGCAGGAATAATTCCTTAATGTTGTCTCTAAGCTGCATGAAAAAGGATGTCCAATCACATTATAGGATATCCACCTTAGATATGCACATACATAAGAGAGATTGGCATATAGGTAATGTTTAAGAACAAGAAAATGAGAAACAGTGACAATGAAAAAAAAAATGGTTGCTGCAAAGCCATCCACTAATCCTAGAGTTTCCAACCAAAAAAACAATCCGACAAGAGGGAACCAGAGTTCATATCATGAAGTTAACAAAAAATATGAAGATAATACTGGAGCTTATGTAAAAAATTTATTTTTTTTGGCTGAAAACTCAGAATGGCATAATGCTTTCTATTTGAATATTAAAATTGCATATCAACGGTTTCATTTATAGTTATTACATCTCAATGGAAAATTCCTGCAACTGGATTGGTTGGATCATTCTTAGGCTGCAAATGCATGTTAAAGGTTCTAGTATAGCAACACCCCTCGGATTAAAGACACTACAGTACCAGAGCTGCTCCAATGACAAGAGTGCACATTTGTTAATACTCAAACACTTAGATACGAACTCACATAGCTTTTGGGTTGGATATATCCAAAAAGTCCTTTGTGTGAGGTTGCAATTTAACATATTTTCCCTTTGGAAGAGTAACATTTTTCACTCGCACTGTATCTCCCTCTTGTAGAAGCAGGTTCTCCATCATCTGGAGAGAAAAAAAAGATCAGCTATTAACGATTTTGATGTCTTTGTTCTTTGAGTGGGATAAAATAAAATCAAAATAAATATGTTAACAATACGCCAAAAAAATTCCAATCCATACCCAGTATGGCATATAAATCATGCCTTCCTCTGCAATAAACTCCAGAACTCCACAGTGAGAAACCCGCTCAGCAGCATCATTCTGAAGCTCAAACAACATTGGATAATCGATATGCAGGGATGCTGCAAGTTTTTGTCCAGGATTGGCATTATAGATCTCAATCACAATCCAAAAGTAAAAATCTAAAGTACTATTAAAAAAACTAACCGAGACGGTCAAGAGCTGAGGGAGGCATTATAACTGTAACAACAGAAATAAAATCAACATCAAGGGGTTGATATAATATGAATTAAAGAAATATGCATGGCTGAGTATGATTTTGAAGACTTACTTTTATCACCACTCTCAATTTGTGGCTGCAGGGCAGTAAGAAAATCAAATCAGTGTCACCAGAGTGTTATTTTGAAAATAGCTCATATAATACTTGGCTCAAAATGAAGCAGAATGGAAGAAACAAACATATGGAAAATCCTAAATCCTACTGGGGGGGGCAAAGACTTAGTTCAGCTACTGCTTATTATATCTACTTGATCATTTGCAGAACAAAAAACAATGCCTTTCCCCAATAAGTAGATAATTGCCATAAAATTTAAAGCCTCGCAATCCACAGATCAGGAAAATGTCAATTAGTAAACAGACAGATAGACGGCCATTCTTTTCCTGACTAACTCAAAATCATATCAGTGAACTGAAATAGCAGCAAAAGGAAGAGAGAAAAAAATCCAACCTTTTCAATAAATGAAGCAGGGTAACATCGATATGTCTGCTCAAACGATGTCCCGTGGTATCCATATCCATCGAAAAACTGCTACTCCACACACAAAAAAAAGGGCGTCATTCTTAAGCGCCAATTTTCAATAAAAAAAAATATCGAATAAGGCGTGATCATCATGAAGTAAAACATACCATCTTGTACTTTGAGTAGAATAAATAGACCGACAAAACAATCAATCAAACTTCACGCTCCCTATTCAAACAAGACGACAACAAAAAAGTGTGAGTCGAATATGCACGTGAATTAAACTCAAGTTCACAGCTTTTTTAAAATTTATTAAAACCCATAACAGAAAAAATAGTAATAAAAAGTGGGTTGAATTTATTTCAAAATAAGGAGCTCGAGATGGAAAATTCAATCACGATATTTTTTTCTTAAAAAAAAAAAAAAAAAAACCCTCTCTTCACTGCTAAAACAGTACAAAAATTGTTTCAGTGTATATTTTCAAAAGCAACAAGATTAAAATTTAGCCCCAATTAAGGAATTTAGAAGCCAAAATTTAAAAAGAAAAAACATAATTAAACACGACAACCTTAAATTCGGCTGTGGTTGGATTAGAGGACAAGATAACTGTAAAGTCGTTGGATCTTAGGTTAGTTAAATAAAAAACTATAGAGAAAAAAGGGAGAGAGAGAGATAAGAGAAGGAATGGAATGGAATTACCTGGTTGACGAGGGAAAGGAATTTCTTTTGAGAATTCGATTTAGAGAGTAGGGTGGGATTCTTAAGGATTGCCTAACAAGGGAATGAACGATGATTTTGAAGGTGAAAAAAAGACTAAGATGCGCTTCTGAGCGTATTGCTCACGCCACGTCGCTGTATGCCACGTGTATACTCATGTGTTTGGGCTGTGACTGGGCCTCGAAGGCCACCTTGCTTGGGCCTAGAACTAGAATTAGTAAGTGTTCATCAGCTTCTTTTTTTAACTGAGCAGTGCTAATTTTGCAGATATTTTTCTTGAAAAACAAAATCCTCTTCATTAATAAATTTAATGAAGATTGATTCAGTCAATCTAATGGAATTGGCCATTATGAACCCTCCAGCGTGGCCAGTCCTTGTAATCATATTCCAAATATGCCTGCTTGCGTTCATAAGAAAAAAATTGCCTGCGTGTGATTATGATTTTATTATTATCAATAAAGATGCAATAAATGATGGGAAATATTGGACATGCTTCAAAACTGATATGAAACAATTATTATTAGTATTTTTACAGCTTTTCTTGAATCATTGTTGCAATGTTCCTAGTGTTATTTTTACTGGGCTGCGTATGGAAAATGCAGAAGAAATATCTAGTTGGAACACAAGGAGAATCCATGATTTACCACCAGGAAATCACCTGCAATTTTAAAAGAACTGGATTTAATTATAGCATTGTACTGTTCATATAAACAATGAAGTATCATTCGGGTTTTTTTTCAATTTTTCTTCTTTTCAATTACATTATTTAATGGGCTAGTTAGATGGAATTCGTATTGAAATCACAATAGAAGTACTACAGAAACAAAAAGGGACTAGACTGTAATGCAAGGAAAACAATAGGCCTGGTCCTAATTTTTTAAAAATTTTATTTTAATCTACAAGTTCATCTTGTTTGTTTTTTAGTCCTTGAATAATAGATAATAGTCAAAAAATAACGGTTGAGAGAAAAAGTGATTGATTGTAACGATTTCATCCATGAAAATTATCAAGTTTGGTGTCCAAATGTTCCATTTCAAAAAAAAAAAAAAAAAAAAAGTTGAATATTGTTGGCTATTTGCATTAAGACTGGTCGAAAAAAATAAATTGAGTCTTTGAAAGATTTGGGTCTCGAGGTAATTCTCTGTTTTGTGACTGGTTTTGGACAATAATAAGGGCACATGCATGTTTTAGTGAGTTTTTCATATGCTTGCAAGTGAGAAATTAGTTGAAAATTTGGTTATTTGGTCCTGAAAACTAAAAGCGATCATGTCTAGTTTCTAACTATTTGAGCAGTTGAAAACTAGGTTTGGGCACGACACGATAATTATTGAGGCAAACGATGCATGGTTTATATTTTAATTTTTAAAATAAAAAGCAGATATATCATCCACCCTATTGATCAAGAAACTGTTTATTTTATTTATTTATTTATTTATTTGTACTTGAGATCTTGGCCTAGCTGTTGAAGGGACTTGTTCCCTTCCTCTGCATCCTTTGGGTTCAAACATCGCCGTGCACGCCTGTCACCCCCGCGGTGCCTTACATACTCACTGGGTTTGCAGGATGTTCAGTGAGTCGTGGTGCGCGCAAGCTGGCCGGAACACCCACGTAAATCAAAAAAAAAAAAAAAACCTGTTTATTTTTTATTTTAAAAACACTTTTTTTAAAAAAAATCTCTACTTCAATTTTTTTTCTATAATTGTTTTGACATGTTAAAATCAAAACTGATTTTTTAAAAAATAAAAATAAAAAATTATTTTAATATATTTCTAAAAATAATTATTTTAATAAACTATTATTACCATAATTCTAGACACGTAGATCCGCCTCCAAGCCTTGTGCACCTCACCTACTAACTACCCGCTTTGGGCCTAGCCCTGTCATATCTTTTTCTATTTTTTTTCTGCACTGCAGAAAAAATACCATGATGATTCATTCATGTTTCATTTTTTACATGGTTCTTATATAACAAAGTAGATTTTTATTTGATTTTTAATAATTTATTTTTAGATCTCCATGTATTGAATATGAAAATAATAATACTAATAATAGACTGTTCATGAAACTTCCACAATAATATATACATTTTAAACTAGAATAATTGTTTCTGTTAGAATATCGCAGGAAAAAAAAAAATTAGAGCCCAGACGTGCAGGCAACCAAAATTTGAAATTGTAAAAATACAAATTCAATAAATAATACGATCACAGGTGCATCAGTCAAGATTTGAAATTTCTACAGCAGTTTTTTTTGTTCTTTAAAATACAACGATGGACAGAGCCCAACAAGGACAGCTTGAAAAGCTTTTATTTTGCGAATATAACTCAATCCTACTCCCGCAAACACTACAAAGAAACCCCCCAAACGCTTGGCAGAGCAGACACTTACGTGAGAAATTTTGAGAGCGCTGCAAGGGCTGCCCCACCCTCACCGATCTGCAAACAAACATAAATTTTCCTCCGAAGCGACACCGACAAGCTATAAAAGAATAATAGTAGGTAGCAATCTCCCTTCTTATTCCGCCCTGGACTGGCCGGCACGGGAAGACAAGATGATGCCAACAATAAGGCCATAAAGAGCCAACGCTTCGGCAAAGATGAGGATAAGAATCATTCCAACAAAAAGTTTAGGCTGTTGAGCATTAGCTCTGCGAGAGAGAAAAAATGTATCAGTATGAATCGCAAGTCAAGAGATTCTTCTCCCTAAGTTGCATTCTTGCAAGTGCAAAAGATATTGCAACACAACGGAAAATTCTCCTGTGTAAGTACCATGCAGCCTCCATCAGAGATTTCTCATTTTGTCTTAATTTTACAGAAAAATACCAGACATTACAAAGTTTGCACAGCAAAACTAGACAACAAATCTATATAATTTAGAAACCATTGCATCATATCTAGGGGAAAACAGTTCAAAGTAAAAAACTAACAAACAAAATATGACACTAGTAAAAAAATAAATACAGGTTGAGACACATTAACCATACCAATACTGCATTGGTTAATAACAAAAATCACATATCACATATACTCTACAAAAAGGGGACAGCGAGCATACCTGACACCAGCATCACCAACAATGCCAATGGCCATTCCAGCAGAAAGCCCGGCAAGGCCACAAGCAAGACCGGACGAGAGATGTGCATACCCGTCAAAAAGGTAATAAGACTTAGCCTTAGGGTTAATTCCGGTACTAATAATAACAGCAATAATCAACCCATAAATACCCAGCACACCAGCCATAACAACTGGAACAATCGACTTCATCACCAACTCAGGCCTCATAACTCCCATCGACGCCACACCAACTCCACTCTTAGCGGTTCCATAAGCTGCTCCCATACCTAAACAAACACCAAAACTCCAATATTACACCAAAAACAAAACACACAGAAGCATTTCGATAATTCTTCCTAGAACTAAAATTTCTGCAGATCTAAGGAATTTGTTAAAAATCTAATCTTGATTAAGCAAAATGGTTCTATAACATTAAGATTATCAAATCAAAATGATTTTTCCCGGGTCATTAATAAATGTCAAATTAATATCATTTATTGACAAGTAAGCTAATTGAAGATCAATATCAACGTAATTAACGCAAACCCATTATTAATTACGCATAAGCACGGCCAATAATCAAATTCAACGAATAATTGCTACGAATATAACATTAAACTAAAATGAAATCACTTTAGACATGTATAATTGCATCAAGATCGATCTGATAATCATACATATAGCAGTTCTATTTCCCTTCATTTTCTAGGGAACCGATCAAGAACATGAAAATAATTAAAATAATTAAAAGAAGATCGAATATAAGTAAACGAAATGTAATTATTTACATGAGAAGACGAGGGCAGCAGCAGCCCCAAGGAAGCCGAAGAACGGTGCAGTTTCATCGCCACTGAAAGTAGACATGATTGATAAACTGGATCTGAGACAGTGTCGTTTTAGATCTGACGTTTGCAGATAGCTTTTTGAGAAATTAGAATTCCTTTGCTCTCTCTCCCTGTTTAAAGAAGAAACGGGTGGAAGACAATCATCCATGGATATAAAACGTCGCACGTGTTAAATTGGGCTTGTTTGTTGTATAGTGGGCCAATTGTATGGGCCAACATAGGTGGAAACTACGAATTAGAGCCCAGAAGCGAAAGAAGTTTGACAAGCTATCAGTTCTTGAATTTTTTCTAGGAAATCTCTTAAATCTTCATCAAAATTAAAAAAAAAAAAAAAAATCACCCATGATGATTGATCTATCAAGTAAATCTAACAGTCAAAACATGATCATATGCAGGGCTCACAGAAATTAACAGAACATGCAAGGTTATTACTGATAGACCAATGCTAGCGAGGTGGTGAAATAAAAATTATTTTACTTTTGGAATTAAATTAAAACATTAGTAATAGTTGGAGGACTGACTTATAGTAGGTTAAGCATTAAAATATCTTGCCGTACCCGGAAAAACAATCCACAGAAG
Organism: Populus alba; assembly: GCF_005239225.2. Lineage (NCBI taxonomy): Eukaryota > Viridiplantae > Streptophyta > Magnoliopsida > Malpighiales > Salicaceae > Populus > Populus alba. The sequence continues at coordinate 10,315,774 of NC_133292.1, forward strand.
CCAAATAATAAAGAGCCAACAGAAGGCTTTTGTTCTTGCTGTGCTGTTACTACTACTACTACTCCTTGAGGCATTGGATCGACTAAGTTTTGTTGTGGAGAAAAATGGCAATAACACTTAACAACGGATTCAAGATGCCGATTATTGGTTTAGGTGTATGGCGGATGGAAGGAAAAGAAATCAGAGACCTCATTACTAATTCTATCAAGCTTGGCTACCGTCATTTTGATTGTGCTGGTACCTCTTTCCCTTACCCTTTCTTGTTTTTGGTCACTTATTTTCTGGGCTCGTGGTTAAATCATCATAGCTTCGAACGTGTTCTAGCATTTTTGGGTTCTTGATTGATGAAATCCACGTGGATTTTGCTAGTTATCAATAAAGCTCTCGTCTTTGTGGAAAATGAGGAATCTTTCTTGATTTTATTGCTTCTTCTTAAGATAATTAGCATGTTTAGAAAATTTGAGACAATGGGTTGTTTGGTAAATTGTGTTTGAGGAGTTCCGTTTTTGTGGTTGCAGCTGATTACAAGAATGAAGCAGAAGTAGGGGAGGCATTGGCTGAAGCTTTTAAAACAAGGCTTGTTAAGAGGGAGGATCTTTTTATCACTACCAAGGTTTAGTTTAATCACAGATCTTAACAACACTCGCATGATTTATTATTAAGTTATTATGCACAATGGTAATTGTTTTTCCTTCCTTTCCACCTGGTTTGCAGCTATGGAATTCAGATCATGGACATGTTGTTGAGGCCTGCAGGGATAGTTTAAAGAAGCTTCAGCTTGATTATCTTGATCTTTACCTTGTGCACTTTCCTGTTGCCACAAAGCATACTGGTGCTTGCTTCTACTCACTTTTGTTTTGCCTTATTATTATATATTCATGTGCATCATCAGTCTATGCCTTTTGGTTGGATGTCCAACTCCTTTTATCAGTGTAGTTTGATAACTGATTAGCTGAAGATTCTTATGATGAATATAGGAGATGGCTTGGAGTGATGATGAAGATTTATGATTAAACTTTATCTATTTCATTGCTTGGATGGTGCATATTCTGAATATGAATTTGTAAGGAGACTTGATGTGATCAATTTCTTGGGAAACATGGATAAAATCGTAACAAGGATTTTTAAACTTGCAGTTCTAGCTATCATAGAAATGGTTTTGTTGGCTCCACTGCATAATATATGGGGCCAAAATCAAAACAGATGGAAGAAAAGACATAAAGTGGGATCAATTAGCGAGATTAGATACGCGGAAGTTAGATGGAAAAAAAGTATTTGTGTTTCCCATTTTAGCTTCTCTTCTTGTACGCCTGATTCACAATTTTCTACTTCAACCAGTGAAATTTGCACCAGGAAGTAAATCATCTGTTTAGTTGATTCGAAGTCTGACATAAACAATAATATTGTGTTCTGAAACTTTATGATTTGTTTGCATGCGAATAGGAGTGGGTGCGACTGGCAGTGCAATGGATGAGGATGGGGTGCTGGATATAGACACAACTATATCCCTGGAAACCACCTGGCATGCCATGGAAGATCTGGTTTCCTTGGGTTTAGCTCGCAGCATTGGAATCAGGTGAGTTGGAAGTCTAAAATGAATATCCTATGGATACCCGCAACCTGGAACCTTATTTTGAGTTTAACCATTCTTGTTGTCACATCTGTTTGAATCACATTAATTAAAACTTAACTATGGAGTGGATAAATAGTAAAGAACTTGCAGAAGCAAGTTGAATGTGTTCATATGGCTACTTTGGAATTTTGGTCTCATTGAAAGTTTATCTGCAGCAACTATGACATCTTTCTAACTAGAGATTGTTTAGCCTACTCGAAAGTGAAGCCCGCTGTGAATCAAATTGAAACTCACCCGTACTTCCAGCGTGATTCTCTTGTCAAATTCTGTCAGAAGCATGGCATCTGCGTGACTGCTCATACTCCTCTTGGAGGTGCCGTGGCTAATACTGAATGGTTTGGCACTGTATCAGTATTGGATGATCCTGTTCTGAAGGTATGCCATTTCTTTTTCAGGTGGATTATCTGTCAGCTGATTATCAATACCTGAGAGAAAACTGTTCTCTGTTGGTGCTTTTTATCATCAGTCTTATCATCTCATTTGCTTTTATCGGTCAGGGCCTGGCTGAAAAATACAAGAAAACCGTGGCCCAGATTGCTCTCCGGTGGGGCATCCAACGAAACACTGTTGTCATCCCCAAGTCATCAAAGGTCGAGAGACTGAAGGAAAATTTTGAAGTTTTCGACTTCGAGTTGAGCAAAGAGGATATGGACCTGCTGAAAGAGTTGGACAGGAACTACAGGACCAACCAACCTGCCAAGTTTTGGGGAATAAACTTGTATGCTTGATCATGTCCATTATATCATTTGAAAATGTTCCCTTGCCTCTTAAGAATAATAGCAGCAGTATGGATGTTTTGCTTATTGCGCTTGGTTTCTGAAACTCTGGAAAATTGATTGACATCATGGTCAAGGGTTGATTAGTATCATATGCTTTACTTTGGTAAAATGGCTTCTACCTCTATAACCTGTTTGCTTTTCAAAAAAATTAATTTTTTTTTATTTTTTTTGTTTGTATCAATTTTTTTTTTTAATTTTTAGATTATATTAATATCAAAAATAAATTCAAAAAATAAAAAATATTATTTCAATATGTTTCCAAACCAAAAAAATATTTTAAAAAAACCACTATGCAATTGCTTACAAATTAAATTCAAGCAACAATTTGAATGCACAATTCATTATAGTAATTGCGCCATCCAATTGGATGAGATGTCTGCAGCTTACAGGAACTACACAATCAGATAGAATTCAATCGCCTCTGAAAGGACATCTGAACATAACATACACACTCACCAAACTAATTTGCTTCTCTAAGAAATTTTTTCCTGCCTCTTGTCAAGACTTCGCTGCAGCCATCATCTTAATCACGTGATGGCAACTGCATGCAACAGTGAAAAAACGTGTTCTTTGGAGTTTTAACATAAAAATGGAATAATTGCAACACGGTTACTTGGATAATTGTCAAATTTCTGAAGATACCACCTGTGTGTTTCTGCAGCTGCAAACACCAGATTTGACACCTGCATCCAGAACAAGATTTCAGATCTCGTGGAATAAGAGAGAAGGAAAACCGCAATCAGGGAGGGGGGAAAAGACATTTTGTGAATCTTAAGAGAGACATACCACAAATCCAAAAACTAACCAAATGGTGAGGTCTGCCCCTCCACTAGCAAAAACCATGCCAGCATATATAACCTGTATCATTTGCATAAAACAAGTGAACCCTCTGTGCTTCAATCTCACTATGCGCAAATCAGAAATGAGCTCAAGAGAGAGTGGCCGGAACTTACAATCTCTGCCAAATAGTGTGGAGATGAAACAATCTCAAACCAATCACCACGGGGAATTACATATTCATCAGCCTTTCCCACGTGTTCCCTTAGTGAGCCCTAATCAACCAGCACGATAGTGAAGGTAAGAATGCTAGTTAGTCTTGTAACCTGGCATCCTTTTTCCACATAAATGAAATCTACAAAGATAAGTGGACACTTATGGGTGCCTAGTCGACTGATAGGACCCCAGTTTATGATGATGTTTGAAACAAGTTGATTTGATATATAAGATTATAGGAACAAAGAGGAGTGTTCAGAACCAGAACACGGGCGTAGTGTTTTCTACTAACTTATTCTCATGGCTAGCTGTAAAACCAAATAGATTCAAGACCGATCAAAAAAAGTGCAGCAAGTGAAAATATTAAACAGTTACATAATGCATCAAATCAAGATAAGTTGGAGAACATTCAAGATGAAAATGTGTTTCATCATACAGCTAAACATTTTCACTAGTATGATACCAATAACCAAAGCTCCATGGTCAATTGGTTTGGAGTTGCATCTCGTGCCATTAAAACAGCGTTCAAGCTTTGGTATTGACACAATAACAGCAACAAAACACCAATAACTGGCTCACATATCACACACCAGTATCAGAATAGAAGTGAATTCCCTCCTGCAAACAAGTAGTAATATGACTTCATTGCACTGAAAATCATCTAATTTCCACAAACTTCCTTTTGGTAGCTTCACATTGCAATGACCACCTATCAGAATTATGCTTTTATATTAGCAAGTAGTTATACTTTTTAGTGTTTTCAACGTAATCCTCTCTTGAATAGCTGAATTATAACTATTTCAACTTTCCCATCCAACACAGAGAAAAGTATCCTGTCCAGTGTCCACTATATTTATATTCATTTTCATTAACTTAAAGCTATTAACTACCAGTTGAGACCCTCACCTTCTGCTGAGTTTACCACAGTTCAGATATCACTTGTTAAGCTTGATGTAGTTTGGATGCCATTTGTTAAAAATTGAGTGGAAAAATTTGGTGAACTTAAATAAGAACACAATTTTACCATATTAATTACTACAAACTAGTAGTCCAAATATATTAGCTCACATAACACCCACTATAAATATATATAACACTCGGAAACAAGCACTAGTACAAACGATTAAAGAATACTCTCACATCCTATCTTTTATTTAGTGACCCATAGGAGCTCTCCCTAGCTCTCTACATCACTTATTTTCTCTGCCAATCACCACACTAAAATAAAGCATGAACCTTTCTTTTTATAGCTGGTGGAGAGGCCAAATTTAACAACGTTAAATGTTTGCTTCTACCAAAACATGCACCAAATTTCCACATCCAGATATTATGCAGATGGTGACTTGAAAAGCTTGTCACATAAAGACAAACTTGTAACCATGCAGATGTTAAACCATTAAATGGCACACAAGCACGCAATGGCTAGCCAATGATTGTGGCATCTTCAACACCTTGGTCATGATATAGCTACAGGCATAACATTTTTGGCAAATTCTACCAGAGAAGTAAACGGGTAATTTGTTTTCCTTTTCTTTTCTTTTTAAGAGAAGCAATATTGCCATCTGACAAGTGATCATAAAATAGTGATACTCACAAGAATTGCATGACAACGATGCTGATGAATCCAACCCCAAAAAAATATAACTGCGCCAATCCACTGGCACCATCCAAGCTTCAATAAAGGGTTAACAAAGTCCCACCAGTGAAATTCAATGTTTTGCATTGAGCTTGTGCCTTTAAGAATGAACTCAGACACTTCATTTATGCCAAATTTGAGTACTTCGGGTGCACAGGTACAGCAGAGTGTCAGAGGCGCTGCTGTGTAGAAGCTAAGCTCAAAAGGAAACATCAATCAGCACAACATGCTAGAAAATGTCCCCATGTACAACAAATTCATGGTAAACAAAAAGGAAGAAGATTGTAACTACAAGTGCTTTGATCACAGACATGGATTACATTGGGATTTAAATGTTAACAAGGCTGCCTGGCAATATGTTATGAAGCATATTAACCAGCACGAATCAGAACTTCCGAAAAGACACAAATTATATATGTTAATGAATTGTATAGCCAGTTGAAATCAAGCATAAAATATTCAAGGAAAAAAAATGCTTCCGACAGCAATTTGACATGCAGCGTGTGCATGTTAACATGGGGAGAAAGACTGCAGAAAAAGAATTAGATCAGAGAGCTTCAAGATACTCACAATAAGCCAGTAAGATAGCCAAAAATGTGCATCCGAGCAGAGGCGCTATATTTAAATACATATGCTGTCTCGAAAAGACGCCTCGAGACTTGAACTTCCATTAGCAAAAGCAGAAACACAGAAAGCCAAACCCTGTATCTATTCTCTAAACTCATCAACCGTGATCGATGAAATGAGAATATGTTTGATCGTCCTGCCAAGTAGCTGCCCAGATCAGAGTAGAAAAACGGCTCAGAAACTATTGGTGTCATTCTATAAGCATATATCGATGTTCCAAGAAGCAAGAGAGTTGTCCACGCCACGGCCACCACATAGAAATGAGAAAAGAATCTTTGGGGAACAGTGAATTTCTACAATCCAAAATTGAATCAATCAGAAAATTTGATGAATCAATGACAGAGTATCATCAAAACCACAAAATGAACATTGAGAGGAAATTTAGACACGAAACCGATAGCTATAAACCTCAACAATCCACAAGCTATCATTAAACTGAAACTACATTCATCTTAAACTGGGATCCAGTAGTATTTCCCAGTGCATTAGCAGGGGCAAACATGCAAACTATACTATATGAATAGTATTTCCCTTCCTAATTACCAATAAAACGTAAGAAAACGATCCGACCAAACTAAACCCAACAAAACTATCAATCTCACAGTCACAGAGCTTAAACAGGTGCTGAAGTTCAAGAAGATAGAAAAAAACTCAGAGCTCACACGATGAGATGATGATTGCATGATCTTTCCTCTCCTTGCAAACCCCAAAACAAGTCCATGAAAAGAACCCAGCCAAGAACATGGCAGTGAAGCTATAAGTATAGGCAGTGTCCCTGCAATCCAAGCTGCTCTCAACAATTCCACAAGCCCAAGTTCCATTTTTTAACAGAAACCCAGCTAAAAATACGGAACTTTACAAGTTATGAAAAAATAATTTCATACAAAGATAAGAGCATCGGTGGTTAAATTGGGTATTGAAGGAAGGAATCACCTTGTTCAGGATAAATTGATGCGAGGCTGACACGGTAGTGACGGGGTGCTTGGTGGCGGTTGCTTAAAGTATTTTTTTTTATTTAAAAATTTCTAAAAATATAATTTAAAATAAAATAAAAATTAAACTTTTTCAAATAAGTTTTATTTTAAAAAAAATATATTCTATTATTGCAAAAAAAAAAAAAAAAAAAGGTTAAAAGACATCGGAAACAGTGTTTTCTTGTATTGTGTTTTTTTTTTACACATGATTTTTTTTATTTTTTTGTTATGATTTTTTTAAAAATTATTTTTGTTAATATTTTTTTTTAATGTTGAAATACTAAATTAACGTGGTTTGCAGGTTTGTTAAGATAATCCAGGTTATCCCAGTTTATGGATGTGATCTTTTTTTTAATGATATGAGGAAAGTACTATAACTTTCATCGCAAAACGCTATAAATTGCTATAGTATTTTTTGTTTTTGCACGTGCTTTTTTTAAGGCTTTTTTTCAAAAAAAAAAATTATCAATTTTATTTTTTTAATATTAAAACAACTGAGAATTTAAATTTGTAATTTTTTTCTTTTTATTTTGTCTTTCTATGAGGTTAGCGTAGTTTACGAGTTTGTTAAGATAATCTAGGTTGCCTTAGTTTATGGATGTGGTGTGTTTTTTTTTATAATTAAACTTGATTTTCTTATAATTTATTTTTTTTCTCATATTGTTAAAAAAATAGTCTTAGAGAAAAATCATATCATTAAACTTTATGAAGTAACAAAAATTAAAAGAAGTGGGGGAAACCACTATTCATCCAACACTCGTTGCATTGTAGATTATAATAGTAATTCACAACGTTTTTCTTTTTTTATTATTTTTTAATTCTTGTTGTTAATTTTTTTTTCAAATCTATTTTTGTTGATTTCATCTTTTAAAATTAAGAATGTTTAGAATTTAGCTTTGTAATTTGTTTCTTTTTATGCCTTTAAACGAGGTTGGTGTGGTTTACAAATTTGACAAGGTAACCCAGGTTACCTCAATTTATGAGTTTGGTCGGTTTTTCTTTTTAATTGAGCTTGAATTTTTTTATAGTCTAATTTTCTCTTTCATGGTTAAAAAAAATAGTTTTTGAGAAAAATCATGTTATTAAACTTTATAAAGTAACAAAAATTAAAGAGTATGAGAAAACCATTATTCACCCACACATATTGCACTGTGAATGACAATATTAATCCACGGTATTTTGCTTTCTTTCCCTTTTGTTTTATGTTTTTTTAATTTCTATTATGATTTTTTTTTCAAATTTGTTTTTGTCAGTTTTATCTTTTAATATGGGGATGTTGAGAATTTAGCTTTATAATTTATTTATTTATTTTTTATTTTACTTTTCTATAAAGTTAACATAATTTGTGAGTTTGTTGGACTAACTCGGATTGCCTTAGTTTATGAGTTTGGTGAGCTGTCTCTTTTATTTTTAATTGAACTTGATTTGTGTTATCGTCTATGTTTTTTTTTTTTTTCATACAGTTGAAAAAATTTTTTTCAAAAAAAAGTTATGTTATAAAGTCCATGGACCTATTCACAAATTTGGTTGACTGACATGGTTCGCGGACCTGACAAGTAAAACTTTTTTAAATTATTTTTTTCATCCTTAGATACTGGGCTAATAATAATTTAGTTTTATAATTAATTTTCTTTTGCATTTCATGAGGTTATCGTGATCTAAAAAAGACTTTGATATCGAGTTGGTGTTTGATTTCATAGTCATCTATTTTTGTCATTATATAACTAAATAAAAAATAGATTTAAAAAATATATAATCCTAGTGGAGTCCATAACCCAGTTTTATAGGTTTGGTGCACTAGCTCGGCTTACTCGATTTACAGGTTTAACGAGTTTACTCACAAATAAAATATGTTTTTTTTATTTGAATTGTTTTTTTTATTTCATTATTTAATATTAGATTAGTTGGGAAATTGACTATATTAATGATTTTTGTTTGCTTTTATGGGATAACTATCTCAAATAAGTATTTATTTTTATGTTGTTGCTCAATTTTATGAGCATATGTTTTTTCATATAATTAAATAAAAAAATATATAAAGTTGTTAAATCCAATAGAGTTCATGGATTAAATTGCAAGGGGGCAAGGTCGATCATTATCTCAATATTTTTTTAAGAAAACTATAATCTAGAAGTTTTATTATAAGTTAAGTCATATTTTTATCGAATCATCAAGATTGCATTTAAATTTATGAAATCGATCAATTTAAATTGAGTTATCCCACACAGTTTAATTAAAAACTTGAGTTAGATAAATAGCTGAGTCATGAGGTTTCAAAATTAACTCATTTGGTCAAGTTCAGTAATATTATTAAAAAAAATTTGTGCTCTTAATATTGTTTTTATATTTTTTTAAAAAAAATTAATTAAACATACTGCAAAGCACTGTGCAATATACTAATAATATTTTTTAAAAAATTAGGAACAGGAGGTATCACCTTGTTCAAGAGAAATTGACGTGGGGGTGACACAGTGGTAATAGTAGTCGTTCATGCTATTTTCACGAGGACTGTCCAGAGTCATTTAATACTTGTTAATTTGAGACTCTTTTCATTTAAGTTGTTAAATCTGTGCAATTTAGATGTTGTTTGTTTTTATTTTTAAAAATATTTATTTATTTATTTTAAATTGATGTTTTAGTAAAAAAAATTAAGTGCTAGTATTATAAATAAATTTTAAAAAATAAAAAATATTATTTTGATATGTTTTTAAATAAAAAATACTTTAAAAAATAATCATTACTACAATATTAAACAAGCTACTAATCTACCTCTACAAGTTTATCTACATGAATTTTCATCTAAATTTTTATAAAACCTAGCTATAGTTTGATCGGATTCTAAATTGATTCACCAACCGAAATCAAGTTGTTAAGATTAGATCTTAACTTGTGTGGAACAGTTATATTTGACATATACATTCTAGATTAAAATTAAAATAAAAAATAAAAAATTGTTAACAACAATTGTTATTTTCTTTATTTAGAATACTTTTTAAATTTTATTTTTTTCTACAAATTTTTTCTTCTTTATTTTTCTTATCTCATCATATTTAATTTTTATTCTTTTACCTTAGCATATTTTTTAAATTGATATTGTTTTTTTATTATCATTCAGTATTAAACTAGTATCAAATTAGTTGAAAATTAATTTTTCTTAGTAAAAACCGTATATTTTAAGGGTTGTAAACTTGAAAGATTAACACAAGCATGCTAAGAACACTTCTTTCTTTCCTTTTCTCCATTCCGTCACACACACACACACACACACACACACACACACACACAAGAAGACTCAATTCTTCTTTGTTGAGGTCTTGCTGGAGGAATTCAGATCGTCTCCCACGATATTTGAAGCTGCAGATGTTTCTGCAGACGTCAAAACACCTCTTGCCCCCATGACTGAAATTCATTTTGGAACGACATTTTCACTGACCTTTTGGTCAGCTTTTATAGCTCAAAAAAGTCAAGAGACATACATGGATGGATGATCGGATAATTTAATTGGGTGTTTTTCCGTACATATATAATAATGGAGAATCTCATATCCATTTGATTACCATTAAATTCCATTTGTATATTGAGTGTCTGAAGTCGCATGACTGGAAGTGTTGTGACTGGGAGCAGAACTGGAAATATTAGCTTTGGATTGAGGAACTATTTATGGATATTTATTTTATTAAAATAAATCAGTGAATGATAATATCTTAATTATTATTCACATTAATTAGTATTAGAAATGTCAAATTTATTCGGATTAAATTTGGAAATCCTTCTCAAGGAAGAATAGAAATACAGATGAAAAATTGATATTTATTTATATTTTAACCATAAGCTCATAATTGTCAAATTTGAGAATAGACCCGAAAGATAAGATAATATATGTTATTGGATCAACATAAATTAATTAATTATTAGAAATGTCCAGTTTCTTTATCACCTTTTATCATCCCAATGGCATCATTCAGCCACTCCAAGCCCATCACTATATACTGGGCCTAAGCCCATAAGGCTCGTTACTGGGTCGGCTTCTTCTTCTTCTTTTGTTCCATCATTTTCTCCTGGGCTTTTGGCTTAGTTCTGCGCCTTTATACCTTTTCTGCTACTGCCTGGGTCATCCTTTGATTTATATACAAGCATGGAAAGAAAAAGAGAATGAGGCATGAAATAAGAAATTCTTGACTGAGCATGGCAAGCATGCCCCAACTTTAAAACATAGTTTTCATAACTAATTCGGGACCGGTTCGAAAAGGAATACGAGTTGTTGAATTATTAGGTTAACTAAGAGTCTTCAAATTAATTAAGGATAATTATTTTTATTAAAAAAATATCATTATTATAAAAAATTATTGATATTAAACTGATCAAATTTAATAAAGTTAATTAAATTATTAAAAACCTAACCAAATTAATAAAGTTTAACTAGTTAATACCCTTTTCAACTTAACTTGAAATCCAACTCAGATATGATAAGTATTTTTAAAAATATAATAGGGTTATTTTTTAAAGTATTTTTTAATTAAAAATATATTAAAATAATATTTTTTAATTTTTTTAAAAATAATTTTTGATATTAGTATGCATCAAAAATATCTAAAATATATTATTTTAAAGTAAAAAATAAAAAAAATTTAAAAGTATTCTTAAAACATTAATTAAAATTAAGAGTCCGAGAGAAACCCCAGCTACGTGTCGTTTCCCTAAAATCCACGTATTAACCCAATCGGCCATTTCTCACTCTCTCTCCCAGGCAGGAAAAAAAAAACGAAGCTTTCTCTCTTCAAATCCATGTCACTTCTTCAATGATGTAAAACAGTAAGTTCATAAATTATTTCCTTGATCTATGTCTCACTTTAACATCCTCATGCATTTTTTGAGGTTTCCTATGCTATGTGTTCCTTATCTTGACTTTCTTTTCTGGCTCAAAAACCCTATTTTTTAGTAAATTTTATTCGAAATTGAATTTGTTTATTGAAAATTTTCTTGCTTTACTTGAATTAATTTTTTTTTTATTTAGATTAATAATGGGTTGTTGTTAGATTTTGGGTTATTTTTTCAGTTGCTAAGATATTGAGGTTTGTTTACTTGAACCGGGTATGTTTGAAGCTTGATTTTTTTTCACTATTCAAGGGCTTCTTAAAAGAAAAATGTGTCAGTACAACCCAAGTGTTAAGGTTACGGTTTCTAACGAAGGAACTGTTACAGTTGACAAAATTATTGTGAGATCTGTCTTTATTGTGTATATGCACACGAAGACAGCCCATGTGTATTAAGGATTGATGTCCCTATAGAGTCTTGAAAACTTTATTTAAGTTTTGGATGCTTGATGCTTATTAAGTCACTGATGCTACTGTCTAACTGTTGTTCACGAGTTCATGATCTTTGAATTAAAAATGGCAGTTGCTTGTTTGTTGGCGGATATTGCAGAAAGTAACTTGACATTCGAGAAACTTTTGTTACCGTACTGCATTGAGCTAGAGATGGGTTGTATCTTAGTTGCTTTTTGATTTTCTGAATTTCTTGAGATCTAGGTGGAACTGGATGTATAGTGGCGCTTTATTGTAATACCTCATTATATATTTGTTTCCAAGTATATGCTTAATGTTTGATCTGTTGGATTTTTACCACGCAAAGCTGGATGCTTTCCCTGTTAACGGTTAGCTTTGTTGTCTTTTCGATGAAGCCTTGTATGGTTTAACATTTTGGCATTTTTTTGCTCTTCTCTTTTTGGTGTTGTCCTTTCTTCTCACTGTTGATTGTAAAAAACTTGAAATCTGACTTTTGGTTTTCTTGTTTTCAAAATAGGGAGATATGTCCTCGTTCTAGAAAATCAGTGGATGCCCAAACTGAATAATCAACATTGAGGAGTTGGCTGAAACTGATAATAAAGTGGGAACAAGATGGATGATGGCGGGCAACATCAAAATGGAAGGTATAAGATGGACTATTACAAGGCAGCTCACCCTCACCCTCACCCTCCAGTGGTATGAAGACATTCGCCTCAGATCCTTATACATTTTTGTCTTTGTTTTATAATGAAATTCCAGATGGACACAGGCTTAAGATATAATGTAATTTGCAGTGGAATATGATGTCTCAACATCAAGTGAAGGAGCAAACTAATGCCTTAGCAATGAATAAGAAGATAATGACCATCCTCATTGAGAGGGATGATGCCATTCGAGAACGGAATTTGGCACTAGCTGAAAAGAAGGAAGCCTTGGCTGCAAGAGATGAAGCAATCCAGCAGCGAGAGAAGGCCCTAGTTGAACGTGATAAAGCCTTGATGGAGCGAGACAATGCTCTAGCAGCAATTCAATATCGTGAAAATGCAATGAACTATCCTTTGAGTGGTGGAAGTCAGCGGGGATCGAAGCGCATTCCCCATCCAGTATACCATTCAAATGGCATGTCAGAAGCTCTTGACACGGGAGAGATGCACATCACTGATGCCTTGCCCATATCATCTGTTACTGCTGACACTGGGAAGGCACGCCAGACAAAGAGATCAAAAGAAAATAAGGCAGTTGGGTTGAAGGCAGCCAAGTCACCAAGGAAGGGGAATAGAGTGGGCGAGGATCTGAATAAGCAAGGTGCTTCTGATGGGAAGAAGATTAAAGTTGAGTGGGATAGTCAGGATGTGGGCTTAAACCTTATCAATTTTGATGAAACCACCATGCCAGCACCTGTTTGTTCATGCACTGGAGTTCCCCGGCAATGCTATAAATGGGGAAGTGGTGGGTGGCAGTCAGCCTGTTGCACAACCACCATGTCATCATATCCACTACCACAGATGCCAAATAAACGACATGCCCGAATTGGTGGCCGGAAGATGAGTGGCAATGTCTTCACTAGATTGCTTAGTCGGCTGGCAGCAGAAGGTCAAGATCTTGCGATCCCTCTTGACCTCAAGGATTACTGGGCCAGACATGGGACAAATCGCTATATCACCATCAAGTAGATGTTTTTCTTCTGTAGTCTTTATTCGATCTTAAATTTTTCTCTATGTTCTTCCTTGTATCTCGAACTGCCTTGTAACAAAACCTGTACCTTCTTGATGGGAAGGCTGTTTCCTCATTTCACAGTAATCTGCGGTAATCTCTTTTAATAAATTCATCCCGTTAAAGGGGATTTGTAAAGTGCTGGCCCTTTTAGAAGGCTGCATTCTAGAATCTAGATGGCTAATGGCTATTTGCATTGCTATTAAGCAAAGTGCAATCTTCAGAGCCGCCCTGCCTGCAGCATTATACGAAGACAGCGTTGCCTTTTCTTTTGAAGGGTTGCCTTTTCCTTTTATTCATGGTTATCGTTGTTTTCTCCTGAAAAGATCGAAGTATTTTCTTCTAAAGTTACATGCTGCTACTCATATATAGAATGGCGGTAGACTAATTGCTGAAACCTATTTTTTTTTTTTAAGTTGAAAACAATATTGTTTTAAATAAAATATTTTTTTAAAAAATAAAATAACCATTGATCATATTAACTTGGGTTTTTAATTATTATTTTTTAAAAAAGAAAAACTCTTGCAGATAAGATCTTGAGTCAACTTACAATGTAAACTTTTGTTTTTGTAGCTTTTTTATTTTTTAATTTTAGTAAATAACACGGGGTGGAAAATAATGATAAAAGGAAGCAATTTTAAAGCATGTTTGAGATTGTGGTAGATTTTTTTTCAAAGTATTTTTTTTATATTTAATTTTTTTATATTAGCATATTTATATTAGCATATTTATATTAAAATGATCTAAAAATATATAAAAAAATATTTGAAAAATAAAAAAAATTATAAAATTTATCATGCGCGTTCCAGGCTCGGCTCAAATGAGGGCCTTCATCACAACGCTCTTAGTAGCCGCCCACGTTTATTTCTTGGGTCTCTCGATCTTGCTGTAATCGGAAACCTTCTATATTTCCCACGAACATACAAGAATGTTTGCATTACCATATTTTGATTTGATGACCTTTGTTGAGCTAATTCTTGAATTGTGATTGAATAAATGTATCAATATTGCTCGAATTATAAAAAGGAAAGTGATAAAATTCACCGCAAAATATATATTTTATATTTAAATTAGTTTTCAAATAATACCAATGAATTTATGATCTGTTTGAGAATGTGTGTTATTGATTTAAATTATTTTTATTTTAAAAATATATTGAAATAATATTTTTTTAATTATTTTTAATATTAAAATATACTGAATAATACGTAATCATGGCTGTTAACAATTGCTTCACTGTACTTCTACACAAGGCTAAAAAATCCCAGCTGAATTCGACACCAGATGGTATTCAGAGCAGAGAATCAGTGTCCCTTCGCAGGCTTTGATGACAAAAACATTTTGACGGCATGTTTCCGACTCCATAGCTTAGAAGCCAAGCTCCGTCAATCGCGAGAACTTGGCATCGTAGCATATTCTTGCTTTGTGCTCAGTTTTGTTGATATTATCAGAGCATATTCCCGGAAAAGAAATCACTATGGATTTCGAACAGAGTATTATATTACTTCAGATTTACAAACCACATCAAGAAAAGGAACTGTCCACTCGAACAGGTATCCCAAAATTACAACAATACAATAAATTAAGGAAAATCTTGCATTTTTACATCGGAAGACTAACAAATAAATAAGAAATACATGGAAAGAGTAGTCAGATCTTCAAAATCCCTACCTAGTTCAAGGTCGGAGGGAGATCAAAGTCGCTAATATGGAAGAGATATAGTTTGTATTTGGTATTATGGTAGTTTTTATAATTATAATTTTTAAAAAATAGATTTTAAAAAAAATTAGTTGTGATTTTAAAAATTATATGTTTGATAAAATTATAATGATATTTATTTTACTTATAAAATAAATGAAAAACATGTTTGTATGAATAAAAAAAACAAATTATTTTAGATTTTTTAAATTCAATATTTAAAATGCAATTATATGTGCGGTAGAAAACAAAAACTATTTAACTAACTATAGAATTTTTTATGTGTAGCTTAATAAAAAAGAAAAGGTTACAGAGATATTAAGAGGTATTTGAAAGTATGATATCATTTATTTTTCAAAGTGTTTTTTGCTTGAAAATATATTAAAATTATTTTTTATTTTTTAAAAATTATTTTTATATCAACACATCAAATAATTTTAAAATATAAAAATATATACTTTAAAATAAAAAATAATATTATTTGAAAAATATTTTTAAAATATAAAAAGAATAAAAAGTATCATAGCCGTCTAGTGTCGTTCAAATTAAGGCACGCACACTAAGTTTTGGTTTTAGAGTCCTGCTGTTCACACGGTGGCTCCTTGACACCGACGTTATTTAACTACAAAAAGTATGCTTGCTTGCCATGATTGACGGTGGAGATCATGCGTGCTTTCAGGTGTGATAAACACCCCACGAGTTATTAGCTTCAATAACAAGTACATGGAATTCGAGTTTCAGTGAGCGCTAGTTAAGGGACTCGTGTTTCGTCGTAAATTTAATAACAAAATTTTGGTAAAATATAATAAATATATATACAAGTTTTTAAAATTTATTTTTAAAAAAAATTATAATTATAAATTAAAAAGTCTATAAGAACTGTTTGTATTAATAAATACAAAAAAATAAATATTTGCATGTTTATTCAATTTGTCTAGCTATATGTCGAATAATTTTTTCCAACATGTAATAGTTAAAAAAAATATATTAAAAAACAAACTATAGTAGAATAAAGAAAAGTTAACAAGAAGCATGAAGACTGGTTTTTTAAAATGACTTAAAATTTAAAAATAAAAATATATTTAAATAAAAAATATTTTAAAAAATAATTATAACTATATACTTCCAAACATATCATAAGTAAATTTTGGAGCATACGGTAGTTTTAATTTTTGATACTTTACATGAATTTTTAATGTTTTTTTATATTTTTACTGTATTAATATAAAAATAAAAAATATAATGATTTTAATGAACTATTAAATAAAATATATTTTAAAAACTATTATGCACCATAATATAAAATATATTATAGTAGGGGATATTTGATCCCGGGTTTTTATAGCAGTTTACTGGATTAATTGTCTGGCTTTGAATTTTACGGGACGTGTATAATAAAAAATAACAGTTTTTTTTAATGTCAAGGGTACTATCAAGCCAAACTGGCTTGTTAATTAGTACTAAATATATATTTTTTCTCTGATGATTTTAAGAATGTATATCCCATATTAATATTACATAGTTAAATAAATATGATAAATAAAATTAGAATCTAGAAAAATAAAAATATAACAAACCTGCGTAAAGAATCTGTTGAAGTAAAACAAAAAAAGCTTTTTTTTTTAATTATTATTATACGTGCAACTTGGAAAAAACAACATTGTAGACGCAATGTTGCTTTTAAAAAGATGCACTGAGATTTTTGAAAGTCTCAACAGAGATTTTCATAAAATACTGTTAACGAGAATCACGAGTAATGCGTCCATGTCACTGTGTTTTTGGCATGCAATGACAGGACTGGCTTAGGCAAATAAATTATTTTTTATTTAAAAATATAATAAAATAATATTTTTTTAATTTTTTAATTTTAATATGTAAAATGAATTCAAAAAAATTAAATTAAAAATAATTTAAAATTTTCCAAAATTATTGAAACGTAAAGCCGAGCAAGATATTGCAAGACAGGGATACATTCAATCCTTCATCTCAGATCCAATCAATTAGAGGGAAGAGATCAATGGCGCAGTAGCAGAGTCTCCCTTGGAAGACAATACGACATCGTTAGTGAGGTTGATAGAATGACAAAAATGTCTCTCTTTCACGTTTGTTAGGTCATGTCCATCTCTAAGTGGGTCCAGTCAGAAGAAAAATTAAATGGGCTGTGTCTGCTTTTTTGACTGACAAGTGCTTCAATTAGAGTGGATAAGCTACCCTTTTTCTTCGAAGCACTAAAATGCGCCACGTGCTCCTTAAAGCCACTATCGGTTCTTCTCGACGCGTGTCCTCTTAGGTCCTACTCGTTCGGGTCAACAAAAAACGTCTTCGATGGTTTTGCAAGAGCCACGTGGACATCTTAGATGATTGTTTCTGTATTTTAAAATTTTATTTTTTATTTTCAATTATTTTAGATATTTTTTTTTATTTTGATGTGGAATATTAAATTTTTTTTTAAATATCTTATTTCAATGTATTTTTAAATATAAAATATTTTAGAAAATAACTATAACCATTTCATATTTTTAAAAATAATTTTATTTAATGTGCAAAACTATTCATATTCGTTTTAATTATAATTTTTCTTTAATTAAGATAATATATAAATATTGTAATTTCATTCTTATACGTGTGAAAATAAATTAAGATCCAGTCTCTTCATCAAAAAAATAATAATCCTTCATCCAGGTAAAAAATCGAGCTTATTATAAAAGAATTAAAACTAAAACAATAACATGGAAAACAAACCTAACTGTCACTTGCATCAATATTATTAAAATTAATTGAGATGACATACACATTCATACACGTGTATATGCATGTTTTAACAGACGAGGTCTCTGTTGAGAGATGATTTTTCAAGAAAATGAAATATTTTGTTAAGCATGATGAACGAGCACAAACAAGATTTCATGAAATTGAATCTCAGACCATCCATAATGATTTATTGGTTCCTCCCCTAACTTAAATTGAATTAAAGTTGACTTTAAGTTTTTAAAATATGATTTTGAATCATTATTTTTCATATCAAAATGCATTAAAATAATATTTATTTATTTTTAAAATATTATTTTTAAAATCAACACATTAAAAAGATTCAAAATATATAAAAAAAAATTAATACTTTGAAAAAAAAATTGAATTTATTGGAAATGCAGCCTAAAATTCTAATATCTAAAAATTCATTGAATTTTAACTAATTTAGTCATTTTGACCCACTAAAAAAATAAAATTTTATATATTTTATTTATAGAACTTGAATTTAAAATTTTATTTTAAAAAAATAAACGCTAAACTACTTGAATTAACCACCCTTATCTCTACCTCTATATTTATGGGCGCGCGTGTTAATTTGCGTTCTTTTTCTTCAATAAATCAATGCTCATTGATTTTCTGAAGAGGCAGGAAACATTGATGCACTTCGTCCGGTGCTAGTTTTGAATTTGTGCAAGTAATGGGGCCGCATGCACAGAATTTTCGGCCGTCTTTGTTTTTGTATTTTGACGGTATTTAAAAAATAAATTAATAAATAAAAAATATGATTTTATTATATTTATAATAAAAAAATATTTTAAAAAATAATTATTATTATAATGTTAAACGGAATCTTTATTTGCCACTCCTTGCCATGCAGCATGTTAAATCATTGATATTAAATTCTTGATTGATATATCATTTAATAACTTAATTGAGCTGAATTACATATCATAGATAAATTTAGTTGATTTAGTTAAAATTCAGGTGAAATTTGATTTGATTTTTTTTTAAATATAAAATAACATGATAATATTGTAACTCTTACTTCAAAAAATGAAATAAAAAACATGTGACCCATACTTTAAACAAGGTCGGGATTTATAACCATACTTTGTTTTCAAATTTACCTGGAAAATAATAATTTCCAGGGCACCCTAAATGTGATGCCAAGTTCGCACTACAATTTTATCAAAGCAAGCAATCATTGTAGTTTTTTTATTTTTATTTTTATTTTTATTTCTTTGTTGGAAAACATGTTCCTAACGAGCACCACCACTTGACGTTCCTGATACCGAACCAAGGACAAGTCTCTAGCCGAACATCTCTTGTGGCTCTGTTGTGGGTTTGGTAATTCCAACCTATCAGGGCCATGCATTTTCATATCTAACAAGTTAACCCTTGGCTTTCAATTAGGCAGTGCCTTGCTACCCACCTTGCTTGCTTGCTTCTTTACATTAAAGTTGTGGACAAGGATGTTGCTCATCGTCAATGCAATGGTCTCACTTTCGGTGACAATGAACATCAACGTTCTGGACAAGGCACCGTTGCTAGTCAAGATACAGCTTTGATATTTCTCAGACACCGGCTCCTTCCGCCACTGTATTCTTGGGCCATGGGACATGGAGTCGACACCGTCAGGAGCGAGGACCCTTTTCTCGTGGCTCGTTTCACTAGCAATTACGTGCCAGCTTCGGTGCACCGTGTAACAGTAGCCTAGCCATGAACCTGCTCCATGGTTTACATGTAAGCTCTTGTTCACAGGTTCAAGCGCAACTGCGCGAGCAGTTATTTTGGTGGTAAGAGATTTCTTTACTATTGTAAGTTCAAGTAGACTGCGGTATTACAGTAATGAGAAAAAAGTAAAAAAATGCATTGAAGGCCCATGAGGTTACACGTAATCAATACTAATTAATCGCTTTATTGTTTGTGAAGTTAAATTAATCAATCTTGTTTTATATATGATTCCCATGCTCGTTTCTAAATTTTGAAAAATTATGATGCCGAGTGCCTTTTTTAAATCGTTCATATAGATTTAATCTTAGTTGATGTATAAGTTTATTCAAAGATGTTTTTATTCTCAAATAATAAAAAAAAGCTCTTTATGAACATACAATTCGAGCTCCAATGACCTATGTATCTTAAATCTAAATGCAAATATACCTGACTTTTGATTGTGAGATACAAGAAGTTTTTGTTTTCGTAATTGAAATTGTTTTTTTATTTTAAAAAATATTAAATTGATAATTTTAACATACTGATGTGAAAAATAATAAAAAAATACCTTGATATATCTTCAATGAACGCGGCCTTAGAATTATTTTTGATAAATCTAACACTTGTTCAGGGAATGGTGATGGCTAGGGATATAAATTCATATAAAAACCACTCTGGTGATTTGCAAGAGCAGAAAATTGAAGGGTTTTTTTTTGTTTTTTTGACAAATCTCTCGTGAACAGAGTGAGAGTGGTGGGATTTTTGGGGGTCCATTCACTTGCCTGCCTTTTGGACAAGTCACGGATAAGAGTTGCAACTAAATGGAAGACAGATATGAAACTTTCCAAATCTTTTAGCTAGCTTATTCTGGTAGGGTGGTTGGCATTACACAACATAAGTCAACAAAGAAACATCGAACTAAATCTGATGTATTTTCCCTTTTTCCAATTGGAAAGCACTACCCATTCCCTCACAGCCCATGATCGGCAACATCAATTTAAATTTCATGTCCGAAGATAATGTATTTTTTTAAGCAATTTGATGCTGCTAGACGTGCATGAGTTCTCCAAACGTCAGCTCCTGCAGGTCTCGAGCGCGTCTTCTTGAAGTTATATATATTGTCCTTGAAATTAAGTAACCCCTTGCACAAGATGTCCCTTCTCGATTGGTGCAAGTCACGAGAGAGACTCGGGTGATAATGACTCGGAACGCCTTCCGAATTCTTAAAGATAAGAAGCCTTTCCTGGAAAAAAATATTCAAGAAAAGAAGGCTAGCTATGAAGGTAAGCTACAGGCCTACTAGGATGCAATTTGGAATCAATAATGGATGCCCAAAATCCAAGCAATATATCCCAATACGAAAGTCTTTGCATTCAATCAAAAGCTTCTAACACATCTCAATCCTCGATCTTGATGGACACTGGACGTGGGGGCTTCTTGCTCCAAGTGGCGTGAAACCATACATGCTACTCTCGAGAGAACGAGATGACTACTCGTTTAGCGGATTTTTCTTTATTTAATGCTTAGAAATACGTGTATAGTGGACTGGTAGTCTCTCTATTTATACAGTAATGAACGGTTTATTTTTTATATTTTAAAAGTATTTTTTTAAAAAATTATTTTTTTTATTTTTTCATTTCAAATTAATTTTATTTTGATATTTTGATATAATTTTAATGTGTTGATTTTAAAAATAATTTTTAAAAAATTTTAAAAATATTATTTTCATGTATTTCTAAATGAAAAACACTTTAAATCGTAACCGTAACAACACTCTCATGGACCGTTTGGTAGTGAGTTTGAACCTGTGTTTGCCGAAATTTTGAATTTTTTTTTTTTTTGATAAAATTGAGTTTGGTTTGTACTTTTTTGATCGTTTTAATATGCTGATGTTAAAAATAATTTTTAAAAAAATAAAAAAAATATTATTGACATGTATTTCGGCACGAAAAATTATTTGAAAAGCAACCGCTATCACACTGCCAAACATACTCTCAACCCTCGTTTGATTTTATTTAAATATTGCAATTGTTTTTTTTAATATCAGTTTAAAATTATCCAACCCCATCACGAACTATAAATGTAGAAATAATTTTTTAATATTTTGTATGAAAATATTAAAATTTTTGAATCCCGTATTAGTGCTATGATAGCTTATGCCTTTTAAAAAATTTAAAAATTTTAAATTTTTTTAAAAAGACAAGCTATCAATTAATACGGGATTTTTAAATAATTTTAATATTTTCATATCAAAAAATATTAAAATATTTCTAATTTTAATTTTAAAAATACCCTTAAAAAAACAATTAATCATATTTAAATAGGGCTTAGAGCAAGTTAAAAAAGAAAAAAGGAAAAATTACCATGTCATCCGTGATAAAAATAAAATCCCAGGAAAACCAGAATGAACGTTAAAGCATGGTTATTTTACTTTTTAAAGTGATTTTTAGGTTAAAATTTATTAAAATAATATTTTTTTTATTTTTTAAAATTAATGTATGATACAAAATATAAATAAAAAATTAATTTTTAATAAAATTTTATTTTTAATTTTTATAAAACATGAATTACATCACCGTTCCCTAAAAATAGGAATAGTTTAATAATCGAATCCAAAGAAGACCATGGAAGGTAAATATCTGGGATGAAAAAATGCACACCAAATATAGCAAATAATAATAATAATAATAATAAATGTTAATATAATGATGCAAATATAAAACAGAAAGAAAATAAATTCCATGATTGACCGGTATGGGTGCACAGCCAGACAAAGTATGGAAGAAATAAATTCCACGACTACCAAAGCCTTTGACTCGGATGACCCACTCTCTTAAGGGGTATGTGCAACGTATTATACGGGAAAATGAATCAAACACTGATTTCTAATTAAATTATATTTTTTTTGTTAATTTGCTGTGATTATATTCAAGAAAAACTTAGCAAACATTTCATTTAAAATACTACCTGTGTTGGAGATTTACATTATAGTCATGATATTTATCATGAAATAATAGAAATATAATAAATTAACAAGAATTCAAGAAAAAAATTCTACAAATATTAATTTCGAATATTTCTAAGCATGTATTATCAAACTATATAGATAAAATAAAATAAATTAATTCTTGATATTAACTACAATGATCCTCTGCCTATTCCAAGTTGATTTCTAGGCATATTTTTTTTTTTTTTTTTTAAAAAAATTAAGACAATAAAATTAGAATAAAAAAAAATGTTGCGAAAATAACAATGATTGATAATTACTATTTTTGTAATCTTAAAATTAAAAATTTCTATCAAATGTCAAATATATTTACTTTTTAGCTAACTTATCATTTAAATTTAAATTCAAGAAAAGATTCGTGATAAAAACTATCCTTTTTTGTTTTATAAAAGATAATTCTTTCTTAATACACTAATTTCCTTTGAGAATGATACGAGAAAATCCACCATGGACAAATAAAGTAGAAAAATAAAGATTGAACCTAACGTGCATTAGACTGTAATGGCAAGCGCGTGGAAGGAAGAAATCCCAAAACTGGCAAAATAAATCCAAAAGATCGAAATTCTTGCTCAATAAGTTGCGGTGACAAAGGGAACAAAGATGTCAAAAATCGAGGTCGGAATGAAATTCAAATTCACACCCAATTCAAATTCACCACAAATTCTTCATTAACTTCACGCGTCTCCCTCTACCGTCATAAAATCCGTGTCGTAGTCTTCGTCATCATAAAAAAAAAAAAAAAAAAACAAAACAAAAAACCTCACTGAAATCACGCACGGCCTTTTCATTTCTCCGAGAGAGAACAAATTCTAGAGAGACACACACCTAGCCCTTAGCTTTACTTATTTTCTTCGCCATTTCCGCCTTGAAAAACAGAGTGAAAAAATCTGGGCAAACAATTATCTGCTTCTTTATATGTTTTCAGCAGTCTCGCCGGTTGGTGTCATTTTTTTTTTTTGTGTGGAAATGAACCTTTTGAGTTAACAAGGTAGTCTAGTCTTTACTTATTTAAGTGAGAATCCTGTGTCCACTTTCAATCTTCTTTTTATTTCAGTTTTTTTTTGTGGGTTTTTATTCTTGTTTTTGTATGTTCATTTCGCAGGTTTTCAAGGCTTAGTTTGTTTGTTTGATTGGTTTTCACTGTTATTTGATCGAGTTTTGGTGAGAAGTGAAGTGGGTTTATCTTGAAATTGGGGTTTAAGTCTGATCAAAAGTATTAAGGGTTTTGAAGTGGCATTAGTGAAATATTGATTACTGGGTTTTTGCTGGTCTAGAGGTAAGTGAAATGGGTGATACGGAGGATGCTAATAGTGAAATGATACACAGGTTGCAATCTTCTTTTGGAACAACACAGTCGTCATCTGCTACAATGTCTAAACAACCCTTTTCTTTGATAAACCAATTAGATGTTTCTCAATTGAATTTGAACCAAACCCAGTTGCGGGCTAGGCATTTTGCGAATTTTTATCAGAATTTTAGTGGTGATAGTAACAAAAGAGTAGGGATTCCGCCTTCACATCCTAATCAGATCCCACCCATTTCGCCGTATTCCCAGATCCCGGTGTCTAGGCCAGCGAACCAGCAAATGAGTACCCAGAATTTCAGTATGGGACCTACCCATTCGCGATCTTTATCGCAGCCATCATCGTTTTTCTGCCTTGATTCCTTGCCACCGTTGAGTCCGGCCCCTTTTCGTGACTCCTCTTCGCCAACGGTTTCGGACCCTATTTCAACTGATGTGTCCATGGAGGATAAGGATGGTAGCTCTCATTCGTTGTTGCCACCCTCCCCTTTTAATAGGGGCAATGCTCCACGTGTTGGTGAGAGTTTACCTCCACGGAAAGCCCATAGAAGGTCTAACAGTGATATTCCATTTGGTAATGTGTTGCAATGTTCACCTCCCCTTATTCCGTTGAGGGGTTCAGGTGGCTTGGAGCGGTCGTTGTCCGGTAGAGAGAATCCAGCGATGGCTAAGCCAGCTCAGTTGGTAAAAAAAGAATGGGAGAGAGGTGGTGAAAGCATTGCGGAGGGGACGGGTGAGAGGAAATCTGAAGGGGATGTGGATGATTTGTTTTCTGCTTATATGAATTTAGATAACATTGATGCGTTGAACTCTTCGGGTACTGATGAGAAGAATGGTAATGAGAATCGTGAGGACTTGGATAGTAGAGCTAGTGGAACTAAGACAAATGGTGGTGATAGCAGTGATAATGAGGCAGAAAGCAGCGTTAATGAAAGTGGTGGCAGCGTGCCAAGAGGAGGATTTAGTTCTTCAACAGAGAAGAGGGAGGGGATCAAAAGGAGTGCAGGAGGTGATATTGCTCCTACCTCCAGGCACTACAGAAGTGTGTCAATGGATAGTTTCATGGGCAAATTGAACTTTGGTGACGAGTCTCCAAAATTGCCACCCTCACCAGGAACTCGTCCAGGTCAACTTTCACCCACCAATTCAATGGATGGCAATGCCTTTAGCTTGGAGTTCGGGAATGGTGAGTTTAGTGGTGCTGAACTGAAGAAAATTATGGCTAATGAGAAACTTGCTGAGATTGCTACAACTGACCCAAAACGTGCAAAGAGGTAACCTTTTATCCCATTTGATCAATAATTCATGTTATGTTGTAGTTTGTGGCATCACAGGAAGATGCCAAAGTGGAGCCTACTGAGCGATGGTATTATTAAAATTTCCTCATATTTCTTAGGCGGTTGGACTCTTGGGCGGTTAGGCTATTAGGTGGTTTAAGATCTACACCATGTAACCCTATTCGACTTAGGAAAATAAAAGCTCTTTGCTCCTGTGCATGTAGGCACTTTGTTGAACCACGATAAATCTTGTGTTTTTTCCTGTTTCTCTTCTTTTTCAATATTCATCAATAATTGCTGCAGGGTTTTCTCAATATGCTATTAGCCTGGCCCTGATGTTTCATTTTCTTTGTTTGTTGGTCAATATCAGGATTTTGGCGAATCGGCAATCAGCTGCTCGTTCTAAGGAGAGGAAGATGAGATATATTTCAGAATTAGAACACAAGGTTCAGACTTTGCAGACAGAAGCTACCACATTGTCTGCTCAGCTTACTATTTTACAGGTAGTGATTTAGAGTTTTGAAAATTGTTTCCATGTATTCTAGTAGTCTCTTTTTTTTAAAAAAAATTCGTTATTGTCTTCTCTCCAGAGGGATTCTGTTGGTCTTACAAACCAGAATAATGAATTGAAATTTCGCCTTCAAGCCATGGAGCAACAAGCACAACTCCGAGATGGTATGGATTCTCCCACCTGGGTTTCTTTGCATTTTTCTCTCTCTTGCATTTATAGGTTTCATTGGCACAAAAACAGGGTCTGAACCTGTTGTGTGAATGCACCATGCGTAGTTTGTGCTGGTAGAGTTAGGGGTGGTGGTGGTTTCCTGTTCTTTGTTGTCTGTGGAACTTGCATATCCAGAATTAGGCCTTAGTAGTTTTTATCCATAGCGGTTAGCTCTCCTGCTTGTGTGGCCATGCTGCCATGGACATTTCTATTGTTAACTTATGTCCATATAGTTAGGTGAACAATCACTTGCTTTGAACGTTTATCTGTTGGTGTGTGATATTAACTTCCCTAATTAGTGAGCGAAACATGTTGAAAGAATTGCATTGCTAGGAGTAATACTATATATTATATATTAAGAGTTTGTTGATTTCTCTTGCAAGCTCTTTCCCTTGTTCTTTGAAGCACATCTGTACCACATGCGTTATTTACTTGTTCTTTGACATTCAGCTTCAGCACACTTG
Source organism: Populus alba (assembly GCF_005239225.2). Taxonomy (NCBI): domain Eukaryota; kingdom Viridiplantae; phylum Streptophyta; class Magnoliopsida; order Malpighiales; family Salicaceae; genus Populus; species Populus alba. Next base: position 10,342,348 of record NC_133292.1, read on the forward strand.
GTAGATTTAGTGGTAATCCTGTTCAATTTTAACAGCTCTAAACGAAGCACTAAACGGTGAAGTACGACGGTTGAAGATTACTACGGCAGAGCGGGGTGGGGATTCTGACCCATCCAAGGGCTTGGTTCAGCAGCAGCTTTCTATCAACCCTCAGATGTTCCTGCAGCAGCCACGACCTTCCCAGCTTAACAGGCATCATCATCATCAGCAGCAGCAGCAGCAGCAGCAGCCTTCAGCCTCCCAAATCAACATGCATCAGTTGCAACAGCAGCAGCGGTCCTCCCAGCCACAGCCTCAACAAAATGGCAGTCCTACCTTAAAGTCAGATTCGAATCAATAGGTTGGGGAGAAAACATGGCTGCTTGGGTTATTAATCGTCTTACCAACTTCTGGTGCTTTACATTTGTTTCTTTCAATGCATTCATTCATTAGTTTTCCATCTCCAAGAGACGTCTTTAAGGTGTGGCAGTTACAAATTCAACCTGCATCTCATATCCAGCTCGGAACTTCGTTTGAAGTGATATATACATACAAGCCTCAATATATGTGTTACTTATGATTATGAATGTTATTTGTATCTGTTAGGTATTTATTTCCTAAAGGGAAACATTTCTTAGGCATAATATGTTTCTTAAGACGTTCTGAAGAAAACTCTTTCTTTGTTTATTTCAGTAAAGAATGGTTGCTTCTCGTTGTAGTTACTTGTGCTTTTCTATCTATTTGCTATGTCATGTTTCTTGTTCTGGCTTCTGTCAGAGACAGTGCCATCTGGTGTAAATTTTGTAGAAGGGAGGTTCAAGATCCTCATAACCAATCAAGTATTACACCATCAAAGTTACTAACACAACCAAGAGATTAACTGAGAATAGAACAACATCTTTTATTATTACCTGGACACAACAAAAATCAACATTGAACCTGCTTCGGTGCTAATCTGACTTTTGTGTTCTTTGATTCTTTCCTTTTCTTCTCTCGCCGTTTATATGTCTGTGCTTGCATGCTCAGTAGCTGGAATATCCTATGTTTGTAGCCTCTTCTTCGCCCTACACCTTTTTGTTGAATCTTGAATGCATGCAGAAGAAATTGCTGCCGCCTCCTTGCAACCAATAATTTTATTACTAGCAATGATAGTATAATCTTAAGCCTCAGAGATGGTTAGAAAATTTAAAAATTGAATCTATCGAGTAGCATTTGCTTCCTCTTTTTAGGTTTATGTAATTAGAATTTTTTCTTTGTATCTCAGAAATCTTCTGAGCCGCAAGGACCAAGTCTCATTAATGGAAGGATTAAGACTATGATCTGATCTTAAAGCCTCTCTTCTACGAGAGGGACCCAACATTTTCGCTACTTAATAAAATCCATACCTAACTGGAAATAAACACTGTTTATGCGATCAAGATTTTGTTAAAAAATCTTCTAACGAATAAAATAAAACATTCGTAAAATCTTAGGGTTGCCATATCCTTCTCGCAGTACAATGGCGACACGCCTTTATACGAAACCAATTTTTACGTACCATCACATAAATGTTTTTAGTTAATCTGTTACTATATTCAGGAGAGAGAGAGAGAAAAAAAAAGAAGAAGCTTTGGCAAGTTAAACGACATGCTTATCCGCCGTTTTAGGTGCCCCCTGATCAAAACCCTACGAACCCTTCCTCCATGCTCCACCATTCACTCCATCATCAAAAACCCATGCACTAACTGAACAGAAACAAACCAAGGCTGCCTGTAGCCACCTAGTTAACTCAACGCTGATTCAACTTGTCCACTATGGCCGAGTCACCGGCGGGACTTACCTCCCAAAACTGGAATCCAACTCAGGACCAGCAACAACCAACAGCAACACCAGAACAACTCATCGCCAAATCCATAGCTCCTGTGAAACCACAATTCCTCCGTCCTCCGACTTCTCGCACCTCCCAAAACGATACCACATCATCCACCGTTTCCGATTCTAATAATGATATCTCAAAATCTAATAACACTAACACTACCAGTGTAGTGGCCAAGGAGAAGAAGTCCAAACGACAACTCAAACGTGAACGCCAGCAGGTTCTGATTTTCCATTTCTTACATTTTTATTTGGTTGTGATATTTATTTATTTATTGTTTTTTTTTTAAATAAATCTTATGACAGGAAAAGAAATCCTCAGTGAATCTCTGCCCTGAATTAGCTAAAACCGGAGATGCTAATTCATGTCCGTATAAAAATAACTGCCGGTTCAATCATGACTTAGAAGCATTTAAGGCTCAGGTAATTAATTAATTAATCAAATCACTGATTTGCCGTTTTTTTTTTAATTATTGCCGCTCTACTTTGATTGAGCAAATGCTGTTGTGTAGAAACCGGAGGATTTAGTGGGAGAGTGTCCGTTCGTAAACGGGGAAGGGTCGTGCTGTCCTTATGGATTAGCTTGTAGATTTTACGGAACTCATAAGGTTCATGATGGTGTTAGAAATGGTAAAAAGCAAATTTCGGAGATTAATGGGTTGAATAAGGATGTTCAAAAGCTTTTGTGGAAGAATAAAATGAAGTTTCTGAAGGCGGATTCTGTACTCAAGTCTCTTGGGCTTACGGTAATGAATAAAACACCGGCAGTGCTGTTGAATTTTTTATATATCTTTTTAATGTAGCTGATTTTTGCTGATTTGTTACCAAGGGACCGGGTAAGTCGAAAGTGAAAAAAGTGAACGAGGAGGAAGTTGAGAAAGTTGTTCATGATAATGACTCTCATGGCACTAATGAGAATGGCTGTGGTGATGGGGGCAGTGAGTCAGCTGGTAAATCAGATTGCGCTGCAGAAGTGCTTGTTGGTGGTGATGTGGATGGAGCACTAACTGATGAAGTTAGGCCCCTGAAGAAAGCAAAATCAGCTGTTGAAGTAAATGGTTGCTCTGGCGAAGAAGTCAATGGTTGCTGTCTTAAACTTTTGTTCCAAATTGGTGCATTTTTTGGAACTATATGTATCTCACATTGAATATGTTTTGCAACAGGATCGGGTATCCCAGAGAAAGATATTGAGAATAACTGCCCTCTAGAAACTGAACCAGAACTCGTAGCTGATAAACTAGAAGTCATAGCTGATAGTGTAGAAACTGATGGAAGTTTAAAATTACACCCACGTGAAAAAAAGCTTATCGACTTCAGAGGAAAGTTGTACCTTGCTCCTTTGACCACTGTTGGAAATCTTCCTTTTCGAAGAGTCTGTAAAGCTTTGGGAGCTGATGTTACTTGCGGTGAAATGGCAATGTGCACAAATCTATTGCAGGTCTGTTTTCTTCATCACTATCTCATTTTACACAACTTGCTGGTTTGGTTTTCTTGTTAACAAGGTTCTTTATTTTCAATTTATATTATGTTTAATGCTTGTAGCTTGCAAGATCTAAGATCATTAACTTTCCATAAGTATGTACAGTTTTAGATTTCCATTGTCATTACTCGCTGTCAGAAATGTTTATATTGTGGATCATATGTGGTTTTCTTCCCATGGTAGTCAGTAAATATATATTCTATAGTCTAGTAATGATTCTTTACTCTATGCTATACACTATTAGTTTGATTTAACACTTGGAACATTGCTTAACCTCATTTCCTTTTGATTATAGGGTCAAGCTTCAGAATGGGCACTGCTGAGACGTCATTCATCTGAGGATTTATTTGGTGTTCAAATATGTGGGGCTTATCCAGATACAGTTACACGTACTGTTGAGCTTATAGATCAGGAATGCACAGTGGACTTCATTGATATAAATATGGGCTGCCCCATTGATATTGTTGTTAACAAGGGTGCTGGGTCATCTCTTCTAACAAAACCAATGCGGATGAAAAGCATTATAGAAGCCACTTCTGGTACAGTGGAAAAGCCTATAACTGTCAAGGTAATAATTAAATATCTGTACAAACCCCATGCTGAAGCAGATATGTTGTTCTGCAATTTTATAGTTCAGCATACTTTCTCCATAGGGAAATGCCAACTTTCACTTTTATGCTTGTGTTTCCAGCTTGCAGCCTTTGTTACTCTTGGGCTTCTCTGACCAAACTTAAATTTTGATAGCTCATACTGCATTTTCTTAATGTAGGTGCGGACAGGTTATTTTGAAGGAAAAAACCGTATTGACTCATTAATTGTGGATATTGGAAAATGGGGTGCCAGTGCTGTAACAATTCATGGTCGAACACGTCAGCAACGCTATAGCAAGCTTGCTGATTGGGACTACATATACCAATGTGCTAGAAAGGCCCCAGATTCTCTGCAAGTTCTAGGAAATGGGGATGTCTTTTCATACGTTGATTGGAACAATCACAAGTCTGACTGCCCTGAGCTTTCTTCATGCATGATAGCTAGAGGTGCACTAATTAAGGTTGGGACTCTGGAGCTGTGAACTGTTAGTTTCTACATTTTTATGTAATTATTACTTGACCATAATAAAGTTTTGTAGTGTTAAGAATAATATTCACTGTATTTTGCAGCCTTGGATATTTACTGAAATCAAGGAACAGAGGCACTGGGACATAAGTTCCGGAGAGCGATTGAACATTCTAAAGGATTATGTGCGTTCTGGCCTAGAACATTGGGGCTCTGACACAAAAGGTATACAGTATTGGTCAAAAATGTAATTTCATACTGAATGGGTGATCGGGAAAGGGTTTCGATGTAACAGTAATTCCTTGTTTCAACATCTGTAGGAGTGGAGACAACTAGGCATTTCTTGTTGGAGTGGCTAAGCTACACATGCAGATATGTACCAGTAGGTCTCTTAGATGTCATTCCACAGCGGCTCAACTGGCGCCCGCCCTCATACTATGGTCGTGATGACCTCGAAACGCTCATGGCATCTGATTCTGCTGCTGACTGGGTATGTGCAATTCTCTAAACATATCTAAACGATTAGTGCCGCTATATAAGCTGCTAAACACTACAGTTGTGTTAACTCGCTCCAATTTATATACAGGTACGTATCTCTGAAATGTTGCTTGGCAAAGTTCCAGATGCCTTTACATTTGCACCGAAGCATAAATCAAATGCCTATGACCGAGCAGAGAATGGCTAATACGTGCCTAGACAGCAAAATCCTTTTTCCATATATGTAACTCCCTTGAATCTAGAATTTAATGCCGGTGCCTTTTACATTCGCAAGGGCTCTTTGGTACTTGTCTCTTGTAGCAACGAAAGCACGTATTTTTGAGCTGTAATTTTTAACGTTGCCAATGTTTTTAAGAGGAACAAGGTGGTTGTCCTCACCTGAATTTTGTACCATTTTGTTTTTCTAAAGTGTTTGAAACACTGTACTTCAGAAATAAATAAAAGGCATATGATTTTAGGGAAGGTTGAGACATGAATTGAAAATTTTGTTAAGTTAACCTGACACAATAAATGAGGAAGTTTAATGCTGTTACAAAGCTCCTATAACTTGTCTTTTTCCGATTGATTTGCCTCGAGACTAATGGCCTAGCTTACGAAGTTAATCCTCTTGACAAGGTTTCGATTTTAAGTGTAGTCTCATGAAGACGACTTGGTAGGACCGGGATGGATCTGCGAGGCTGGCTTGGTAAGCAGTTCAGAAGAACTTAAGAACATGACTGACATTTGGCTATCAAGATAACATGAAGCTGCTAGAATTAGACACCAAAAGCAAAGCCATGAAGAGGTATCAACAACCTTAATATGAGAAACATACACACAGGCGAAGTTCCACGAGAGTTGATCTGGTGGGCGTGTCAAACCATTAACCAGTAACCTGATTTTGATACCATCCATGTGTCATCGGACCAAAAAGCAGTTCCGGTCAGTTCATTAATGGCGTTACCATGTCAACACTATCAAAACTAGCCCTTAATGAGCATTTGTTTCTATGAACATAACAGTTCAGTCCAGGCTGAAAAAAAGCGAGAGAAATTGGGCAGCTGCAGAATTCCCTTCTCCACTGTTCTAAGAACAAGGCCAATGTTTTTGCTATTGGAAGAAGCAAGAAAAAGGACAAGTTATTTCAGGTTCTTCGTTGGAAATTAATGCCATATGCAGAAGCAGGATAACATTCAGCATCATTAATTATATGAAAGACTCGATTCACTTCCATCCATCCTAAGCAGTTGTAGCCAGTCGAGTTTTGAAACACTTTAGAGGGGCTGATGCATGGTGAGATGCACAGAGTTTCTAGATAAAAAGACATGGAAACAAGGCACTAGAGATTCAAAAAATCTCACTATTGAAACTTTGATGGAACACCTATCCCTGTGTATACAAATGTCATGTTAATGCCGATACAGCAATAAGTAAAAAATTAAACCACGCACTTCTAGGTTTAAATCTTGCAAAATTTAAAAGACCAAACAAAATTGTGTAACTTATAGATTTGTAACCTTAATTAATCCGAGCCAGCACACAAAAATTGTATCGAGATCATTATTGAAATCATCTACCACCTGGCCATATCACAAAGTAAATAACCATTAATACCGCTGTCTTGAGCCAAAATCCATCAGTTCGGCAAATTTGAGGTGTTGCAGACAACATATATCATGTCAAAGAAGACAACTTCCCGGCTTCACTGACTTTCTGCACATCCTGATTCAGGGGTGCTTGCACCCAGCCCCCATCAATGGACTCTGGACTTCCATTCAATCCATCATCCACAAAATCACCGATCCTTTTCACCATAACTTCCTTTGGCTGGACAGGGTACTTCCCAGAGAAGCAAGCATAACAAAAATTCGGAGACTCCTCAGCCAACAATTTTTTCAAGCTATCCAATGGTAGAAATGCAAGCGAATCACATCCAATGAACTCCCTAATCTCCTCCACCCTCATTCTATTAGATATCAACTCCTCAGAACTTGGTGTATCTACTCCATAGTAGCAAGAAGCTATAATTGGTGGACTAGCAATCCTCATATGGATCTCCTTAGCCCCAGCCTCCTTAAGCAACCTAACAATTTTTGATGAGGTAGTTCCTCTCACAATCGAATCATCCACAACCACAACTCTCTTCCCCTCCAAGACTCTCCTCACTGGAGACAGCTTAAGCTTAACACCAAAGTCCCTAATCTTCTGTGATGGCTCAATGAAAGTCCTTCCAACATAATGCGACCTTATCAACCCTTGCTGAAAAGGGACACCTGCTTTCGCTGCATAACCAAGTGCAGCCACCACCCCAGAGTCCGGGACCGCAATCACCACATCGCAATCAACAGGAGCCTCAGTAGCAAGTATTTCCCCGAAAATATGCCTTGACTCATAAACAGACCTGCCAAATACTATTGAATTAGGCAAAGAAAAATAAATATGCTCAAATATGCACTGTTTCGGTTCAGGGTGGGGCAATAGGCAAAGAGATTGAACCCCGTCTTTATCCACCACTAAAACTTCACCAGGATAAACCTCTCTCTCATATGTGGCCTCAATCAAATCAAGAGCACATGTCTCAGAAGCAAACACAACAGCACCGTTACTCCTCCTTCCCATCACCAGAGGCCTAAAACCATGAGGGTCCCTCACAGCAACCAACTTATCCTCGGTAAGAAAGACCATGGAATAAGCCCCTTCAAGCTTCTCGCAAGCATCAACAATCCTCAAAAAGAAAGGTCTAGTTTTTGATGTAGCAATCAAATGCAAAACAACTTCAGTATCAGAACTAGTATTAAAAATCGAACCATTATCTTCAAGGATAGCCCTTAATTTCCTATAATTCACTAAATTCCCATTATGGGCAACCCCGACAGAGCCAAACCTATAACCGGCAACAAAAGGTTGCACGTTTTTAAGCATCGAAGACCCAGCAGTTGAATATCTAACATGACCAATAGCTAAATCACCCGGTAATTGGTCAAGTTTTGACTCATTAAACACTTCAGAGACTAAACCAACACCAGTAACAGATTGCAAAACCTTATTGTCATTAACAGTAACAATACCAGCTCCTTCTTGACCTCTATGTTGCAAAGCATGAAGGGCCAAGTAGCAAAGACGTGAAGCTTCTGGGTCACCATAGATACCCACAACACCGCACTCTTCACGAGGCTTGTCGTCGTCGTCATCAAAATAAGAAGAAAAATCATCCGAGCTCTTTTTGTCTGTGGACACAAGGTCAGAGATTGGATTTTTAGAGGAAAGAGTGATGTGGGTTTTGTGGGTAGCGTGAGAAAGGTAGGGTTTTTGAAGGGTTTTGGGGAGGAGAAAAGGAGGGGCCTTCTGGGGAACTTGAGGGCTAGTGTTTAAAGAAAGAGAATGCTTTGAAAGAGCAGAGAAACTGGTGGTGGCGGCGGCGGTGGCTGCCATAGATGAAGCTGGAGAAAAAGAATGGTGAGTGTTCGTGTATGCGTGTGTGAGAGAGAGAGAGGCTGTGAGGGAGAAAGCGTAGGAAGGCTGGGAAGTTTTGAGAGTAGTTCTGGTTAGATTCTATAGGTTTTGGAAGACTTTCACTTGTAGAAGGGCACCAAAGTACTTGTGTTTTTGTTTTTTGGGACCTCACGCCTGGAGTGTTATTACTTTAAAAAGAAAAAAGAAAAGGTGGTAATTGCGCTTTAATAATCTCTTCCTAAATACTATATAGTTAGTGGGGTGATCCGTGGCAACATAGAGGTCAAGAAGCAGTAGACTTGGTTTGGATTTACTTCTTAATAAAATTAGGTTTAGAATTAGGCTTAATTATGCTGTCTTTTTTGGGAGACTGTGTTTTGTCTTTATGAGAAAACAATGCATTAAAATTTCGGTGTAGTCTTGCTTTCTTTCTTTTTGATTGCCGATTCTTCTTTCTCGAGACAACAACTTCAAAAACTCAATCTTTAAAAAAAAGCTCCATATGTCATTATACGACAATGCTATAATTTATGATTATTAGTTCTTACTACTTGAATAATTTCTTTTAAAAAAGGTAGGAAGTGCAAAGGCTACACGTCAATGTATTATCAAAGTTGTATCTTGTTTTATTCAGAATATTGTCTTGGAGATCAAAATCAAGTAGAAACAGAAGCGTGAAAAACACCCCAAAGTTGTTTTATGGGTATATTTGAGGGTATAGATCAACTGTGTTTTTTTGAAAAATCTTGATTTTTTTATTTTAAATTTATTTTTTTGATATTTTAAAGTTATTTTGACATATTAATATAAAAATAAAATTTAATAAATAAAAAAATATTATTTTATTATATTTTTAAACTCTTATCACAAGTAAACTCAAATTGACAGACGAACCATAGTACACTCGTAATTTGATGGTTGGTCCAGGATCCTAGATGGAGGTCCAGCCACCTTTTTTGCCCGAGAAACATAGGAGGGGTCGCCGCTTGATTCAGCAGTGGCATAAACTGCCCGAAGACATCTTCTCTGGAATTATAGTACTATGATTGGGCCACGCACCTCACAAGTAAAACAAACCCGCTCCCTTGGATTTTGCTCAAGTTGGCAACTTGAATATTTGCATCAGCTCTATCTCAAACCCCCTCCTTTTTAAAAGAAAAAATGGCACCATTACTGCTTGATTTCCTTGTATTCTTCGATACTACTCGTAGAAGATTCGTTGAATCTCTTACTGGTCTTTTCTTTTGGAAAGAGATGGTTAATCTTGATTAATGTATAAGCTGACATGAGGACATTCTTATCATCAAATAAGAAAATTGTTAAGAACAAAAGTCGACATAAAAATCTAACTTGTAGGGATCAAACTGAGTTTTATTTGAGGTCCAGGGATTCCTTTTTAATTCTTTGTAGGACATAGACCCATGTCCCTGCTTGCCCTCCTTTAGATCCATGGTTGCATCATCCTACAAAAACCCTCCTCCAATGGAGGTTTTGCTAAGCTATTTGTGTGTTGAGAGAGAGAGAGAGAGAGAGGCCAGGGAGGGAAGTCATATTCTAGAGGACCATTTAACAGTTGTCTATGAAAGTGAGTTCCAACTCTGTGCATGCCAAGAGAAATGGCTGATGAATGTACGGATGGCAGAGGTGATTCTCACCATTTAAGACAAGAATGAATATACCACCATCACTCTTCAAAACCCAACCCAGAGTCACTCGAGTCTCTTGGCAGCAATTGGATTGGAGAGAACCTGAGGCCACTGATTGCTACTTTGATGAGAAAAAAGAATAAGTTTCAAGATCAACCTGAACCATGAAACATTTACTTTTAAAATCTTCATGATAGAGATTCGATGGCCACAACTTTCTTTCTCATCGAAAAAAAGATCATTATCTTCATAATTAGAAATTCTCGAAATGAATTTCCAAAAATCTTGCCCTGTAATTGAAAGAAGGTCCCAGCATAAAAGTCCTTGAAATGGCCAAAAAAACAGTAAAACTGAAAGATCTGTCAAAAGTGCACGCTCTTTGTGGCAAAACAGTGGCTCAAAGGTTCAAAGTTTGTGATTGGATGACACTCCAAGCTTAAACTAAACATCAACCAGTTCTCTTGATTACGTTCTCTGGTCTCAACTATCTTTTAAGCACATGGTTTCAGCAAAAGGTTTGTGCATCTGGCGACTGCCAATGACCTTATGGAAGGGACCGGTGAGAAGTGGAAAAAACCACATCAGGGAAGTATATATACTGAGAAACAGATACAGGAGCTTGAGTGATTTGGATTGAGAAAATATCAGCAACTACTACAGAGCATTATATGACCCCATAAAGCAAAAAATAGTCGCACAAACTGATAGATAGTCCAACAAGTAGTTTTACCAAAGGTCCTGCCAAGAAACAAGGCTCCGAGACATCAACTTGTCAATACTACCGAGATCCCACCACAACTCTCCCTCGATGTTGGATTCCTCCACTATAATGGCAGCCTTCTGCTCCTTGAGCTCATCAATCCTCCTGCCCAGATCAAAGGACTCCAACACCTTCCTAAATCTCCCCAGCCCATTCGCTAGAGAATCAATTCCGAAACCCAGATCCCTACACTCAACCAATAACCCAAGCCTCTCCAGGTAAGTTAGGAATAAAAACAACCTAATGAGGTTCAGGGACAGGAAAACCTCTCCAGAACTCACCATCCTTTGCATGAATCCTGGGAAGGCAGCAATCATAACATTCCAGCACAAGAAAACAGTGGAAATAGCCCCTCGCATCTCCACCTGGAGGCACCTCAGAAATCCCAGTCCCATCCAGAGTGGATGTGTAAGACACCCAGGGAGGGAAGTTGCCTCAATAAGGATCTGCTGTTGAAGGATCTGGATTGATCACAATATCAATGTGCTCAATAAGAGGACTGCGAGGTCCCCTTGAAGAAGGTAGTATGCTAAATCCCTTTACCAGCAGTGGGACAACAGACCTCCCCTCAAACATTCACCCCTACCTGCCTAGCAGGGACAATCTTCTCAACTGTCTCCTCTTTCTGATGTATAGTTGTAGTTGGTATCTAGCCCACCAAGGGCACATCATCAATGTTCCAACCCAAGAGTATCACCCCCCTCAGTAGCCATTTCCTCTTTGGATGTGTAATGGCAGTAGCATCTACGCTTCCAAAGTCAACGACATCTACACTGTTCATAGTATTGCCAATCACAAATCTTTCAAGCACATGTTGCTTCTTCAAAAGGTTTCTGCATCTGCCTGCAATCAAAGAGACCAATGACAAACATGAAAATGCCACATCATAAAGTGTGTATCAGGAAAAAAGTACTGGACTTGAATACTACAGATCAAGGGAAATAAATGGATGATTTTTACATGTTAGCAGGATTGTGACATTTCATAACACTGTGATGATTGACATTTTATAATCCTTCCAGATTCCAAACTATATCACATTCTTTGAATATTCTTCAGTCGGTGCTAATTTTTTGTTGTTCAGAGTACAGTGTGAGAAAAAGATAATGACACTTGATAAATCTTAATCGAAAAATAAATGGACTGTTCCTACAACTTATGAGGTTAATAGGAGAAGCAGGATTTCATTCATCTGCTTCAGAAGAATTTTACCAGCAACTTCAGAGTTAATTGTTCCAAAGAGTATAACTCCAGACACTAAGGAAAAAGTAACTTCTATTGCATATATTGTGATAATTAATTAACTTAACAGCTATTCAAAATTCCACATGCCAATAAAGTCCAATATAAAGAGACATCGGTCACCTTTCACAGAGAGGAGTTCCACGCTGAGCAAGATGACCACATTCTTTGAACAAGTTAAAACGTTGATGTTCTATTAGCCATTGAAAGACCTTACCTATTCTTTATTGTGTTTTTAGGCCTTTTAGCTAAAACCAGTAGATTATAAAAAAGGAAAGAAGCAGGAAACAAATAATATGACTACTGATATTCATTCAATTCATAGAGAACTTGATTCACAACAAGGGACAAAATCTCATTCCAACTATTAAAGAAAAAGCAACAAATTACATCCACAATAAGAAGAAGTTCTATAAGAGATATGAGGTGCTAAAGTCAAGTAATATGATATGGTTCATGTATTAGCTGTAAAAATCGAAGCTGTGTAGCAAAACATTATTGCCTCATGATTCTTCTATCCAAACAGAGTATTAGATAATATAGAGTAAAAATCACACATTTTATGATCACAAGATTAAACCCATCAAGAAACCAAGGGGATGAATCCCATCACTGCAAATATTGTAAATCTACAATCTTCTATCTAGCTACGAGGAAAAGCTACTCAGTTAGCAGAAAGTCATTCCACAGGAAAGTAGTGGACTCCCAGTGGGTTATATATTATCTTCAAAACAAAAGGAAGCTTTTTAGAGAGACAGACCTTGTTCGCTGCCATGCTTGGCTGAACTTCAATCGGAGAAGGGACAAGCAGCGTCGTGGAAGGTGGCTTTGCCAGTCTATGGTGGTGTTCGTGATCACCCGACTTTTGAGGCGCTCTGTGGGCGTGGAGAGCATATGGGTGGTGGTGCTTCGGTGTATATACTCGTATGAGAATTTGTTGGTGTCAGTGACTAGGAGACGTACATTGTTTTTTTGGAAAAAAAAAACAGCACATCCCATATATTCTCCTTTTCTTCTGCTGTAGCTAGTTTTTTAGATACTAATTTTTTTTTTCCTGATAGAATTTTGGCCATTATATATTCCTAGCATTTTGAAAAATTATTTATATCTAAATTGATGAATGATAATTTATTTTTTAATATTTTCTTCTTTCTTAGATTGGTTTTTCTAATCATAATAAAGATTTTTATTTTAAAAAAAACTCCACCTGATATCTTAAATTTAAGTTTTTTTATTAAATTATTAACAAAAAAGTATGATGGACCCATCCGATCCAAATATAATGCGAAAAATATAACAAGATCAACTTTAAAAAAAATCAAAATACTTTAACCATTTATCAGCAATCCCACCCTCCAATAAGCGTACATCCAACGACTGGCGCTAATAAAGGTAGTAAGCTCCGGTAAAGGCGAGGGTACAGGATTAAAGGCATTTATTTATAAAGCAAACACAAGTCTCACAAGAGCCCAAAAGATATCAAAATCTAGGGCTTGTACTTTGGATTAAATTACAGGCAGGCTCTCTCTTGTTTCCGGAAGAATCTCCAATGGCGCCGCCTCCTGGACCTTACTCTGGCACCAGCACTCTCGCTCTGGTAAACTTTCTCAACTACCAACCGCTATCTGTTCGCTTCCCTAGGAAATGAAATAAAATATCTTAAAATTGATTTATATGTTTTGGGGTTTGTTAGGTGGCTCGTGTTTCTGCTTTCTCTTTGGGTCTCGTTTACGGGAGTGTGAAGCTTAAGTATCTCCAGGTACATTTACCCTGTTTTTTATAAAGAAAGTTTACATTTTGATGCTCAAGAAGGGCCCCTTTTATTTACCAAGATGATTGCTTTTCTTGAATTAGGAGAAATTTAACACTGGGGAGTAACAGTTAGCTTCAGAATTTGAAGGGAAATGTGTTAAATAGATAGGTGAGGTAGCTTTGTCTTACTAAAAATGAACTCATTTCACCACTGGATTCAGGGTTCTAATTGCTATGCGTTCAAGTTCGTTTTGAGAGCTTGGTGGGTTTTAAGCGGGTCCCACAAATTTAACTGTCCTGATTACGGATCGTACCCTACTCAACTTGCAGTGTTGTTAAATAAGCTAAGGGAATTCATTGGTGATTGCTGAACTCGTAAGAATATAGATTCTAAAAGATAGCGAGGAAACATTATGTTGGAATTTGAATGAAAGAACAAATCCGATCCTTCTCTTCTTATGTGTTTGAACCCCTTTTTTGTTTTGCCTGAGAAGTGTTTTCACGGTGTTGGAATTCTCTTCACATCTAGTTGTAGCAATGTTTCTTTTGGTTGAGGTGATATCCTTGCGTTACAACTTGCTGTCATTCTTTCATTCTTTTGCCGAGGAAAACTTATAGCAATATTTTAAAGGCTAGAATCTGATTCTATCAGAAAATGCTTCTGCGTGTCTTCATTTTATAATTGTTGTGTTAAGTAACTCTTTCACAATGGCGTTTAATCTTTGCCGTTTACTTGTCTTTCAGCAGTTGACCCCACACTGATTTTGGCTCGTGATTGATTTGATTTATAAATGCTTATATGGTGGCCTTTTATTTTCAAATGCAGGCAAAGGCAAAGTCACAAAAGAAAGCTGAAGCAAAGGCAAAGGCTCATCACTGAAAGAAATAGTTTTGTTGAATATTAGGATCAAGATGAGTTTAGTTGACAAGAAATAACGCATATCAACAGCACTGTACCAGTCTTTCATCCTGGTGTAAAGCTTTTATGCACCATGATGCACTGCTTCTGTTTCTTTAAGGGGTTTTTTTTGGCGCAAGTTGTTGACCTAGTTTGTGAGATTTGTTTTCTTGATCAGCCCTGTCATCATAAAAGATGTTAGCTTTGCCCTGGTAACAATGTGTAAATGGCGGAAGATTGAATCTTCCATTGATTAAAATAATTGTCTGTGTCGTTGGGTTTTCTCAGTTCCATTTTCATCGTTTTAACAAATGGTTTGATCCATCCATGAGCTGTCATATCGATCTATGTGGTTGAAGTTTGAGGTTTTGAAGAATCCCCTGTTCTCTTTGATAATCTTTGATAATGTGATTTCTTGATTTTCTCAGTTAGGCCTCCTCCTTCCTCGTTTCATTAGTTTATTTCCAGTTGGCTAGGAAGAAAAAAAAGTCCCGTGTCGTATAGTTGTCTAGAGAGTTGTTCTCGCACCAGGCACGGCTGCGGTCTCCATTGATAGACTTTATGCTTGCTAGTGGTGGACTTGTTTTGGATGATGCGGAGTTCAAACTGTGACCATAACAGACCTGTAAACTGTATTCCATCAGAATGCGGCTTCAGTACTCTGATTCTGGGCCTGCAGATCTCTCAGGCTCATAAGTATGTTTCCTCCTTTTATGATATGGAGTGGAAGAAAAATGCAATGCATTCCTTGTTTGGACACCATTGAAAGTCATTAGGCATTAACAGGATTTTGTACCACGTCGAAGAGTTTTCGTATCCCGTGGAACTCACATTTCACCTCTCAGGTTCCGTGTTCCATTCATGTTTCGGCTTCCAAAAGGAAGAGTAGCGGGATTAAATTATTTGCATGATTATGGTTCAGAGAGAAGAATTTAAATTTCATTGCAACTAGGAAATATATTTTCTTTAGCTGGAGTGCTGGATAAGTAGTTGGCAGGGCAATGTATGGGAGGTGGTACTGCTTTTTGTGACGTTAAAAGGATGGTGGAGGTAGCCTTCTTGTTCATGTCTATATCTGCAACTATTATGGAAACAGAACCTGCAGTAGCTAATTTGTTTTTCTGAAATGAACAATTCACCCAACCTTGTCTTGTGTTGACTTGGTTTCTTAAAATTCTTCTAGATCTTTACGTAGACTCCCAAGAGGGAAATTGAAGACACAACTTTGATTCCCATTTGCCCTTGACGCCTGGCGCCCAGCGGCAGGGGAGCGCTGTAGATTTCACTCCATTAATGAATGTAGCAGAAAGGCTTGCAGCTTCTCTTCCAAATTTGCAGAAGCCTCATTAATCTTAAGCAAATCCACGACTCAAGTACCAGTCTAAAGACTACAGTAATCAACCTCTAGAATGCAAGTTATTGAACAGGTATTATACCAAGTTGGTGCACTGACTGATCTATTGTAGAGATAGTAACAACTAACAACCCAGCTGCTGTCCAGGAAAATGGGAATCAAAGATGTGTCTTCAATATAACCAAATTTGTTTATCGATACAAAAGTCTCAGAAATTGTTCAGGAAAATGATTGGTGGTAGCCTGCTGCTGCAACAGAAACAATGATGTACATTCAAAGTGCTCTGTGTGGCATTCTATTTCCTAATTCTAGCACTGATAATAAGGTAACCTGGAAGCTAACCACCGATGAGTGGTTTTCGTCTAAGAATGTATCGGAAACAGGAATCCTCGATTTGATTGGTACTTTCTTAATTGGGGTTCATGGCACCTGCCCAGATACAGCTTTATTGCTTGGCTTGCTGTCTTGGATATACTCTACGAAAGCAAGAATTTGGTTAGCTGGGATTCAGAGTTTCAACGGGCAAAGACAAACCTTCAAAAGAAGAGTTTCTTGTCGATTCTGCTCCGAGTTGCCCGGTGTGCCACTGTCTTTGATCCATAAATGAATCTTCCCTTTGCAGCTTCCTTTGATCAATGAATCTTTTCATTCATCAAAAAAAAAAAAAATGGAGTCACGATTTCATCCATAAATAGTTCTGAACCTATCAATTTTGGAACAAAATTATCTAATGGCAGGAGATCAGCTTGTTAGCATATGCAAGTAGGCTCTCGGGTAAGCTCTCCCAACCCGACCCGCAAGTTTGATGCGAATTGCAGACTACTTGGGTCTAGTCCTCATCTTGACTAAGTTTAAATGGATCAAATTTTCTCTAGATTTGAAGTAATTTGGGAAATGATCTTTCGTTAAAAAAATTTGGAATTGATCTCTTGTAACATTGGCTCATTTGAATATGGATAATTGAGTTAGATTTTACAAGGCTTCGTCCGCTAATGAACATTTAAAAATTACTCCTCGTCCCTCTTCTATTAAAATTTGGTTAGATTGAGCCATTTACAAATAATTTGGTTTTATTGAACCTTGACTTCAATTTGTTTTTATTGCTTTAAGCTTCCAGTCCATTATTACATGTGAAAGTCAAGGCCCTTGCGCAAAAATTGATCCGAACTCTTAATTTATTGATTTATTTTTAAAATCTTAGATGAATTTGACTTTTAAATAACAAAAATAAAAACTATACTTGAAAAGTTATTCGAAGATATCCATAAATCTAAAAGATATATACACGATAAATTAAAAAAAACAACAAAATTCTCTCCATAAAAATAAAGAATAAGAAATATTTCAATTTTCATTTTTATTTTTCTAAGTTTTTTGTCATTTAATTCATACACGTAGCACTTACCTAGCCCTTAACTTGATCAATTAATATCTCACAATTAATTTAAGAGAAAAAATAATAGATAAGTGGAGGTTTAAATTAATAAAAAAAAGGTGAGATTTAAGAGTTCAATTTGATTAAATTTCAATAATAGAGGGGAAATGATTGTTTTTAAACATTAATTAATGAGCCAAACGATTTAAAATTTAAAAGAAATTTGACCCAATAGTATTTAGGATTGTAATTATGATTAATTTTTAAAAATATTTTAAAATAAAAAAAAAAAATATTTTTAATATTAATATTTCATAACAATATATATTTATCCTGAGCATCCTCGCGAGAGAAAATTACAGAATTGGCTTTAAATATGTAGAATGTCATCGTTATCGACGGGAGAGGGATCCATGATACCAAAGCCCAAAGCCCAAATACCAAAGCCCAAAGACCAAAGACCAAATCCCAAAGCGGGCTCATAAACCGCTCACATCTCCTATCCGGGAATTCCACTCTCAACAGGTAAGCCCTCATTTATTCCGAACTCAAGCTCGTGTGTCTGTCTGCCAATAAAGAATGAATTAGGTATTTTATGAGAAAAATTAAAAACTTATTCAGTAGAAGTTAACCCAACCCCTATACGACACAACTTGCCTCAGATTTCTTCCTTAAGGGACTTTGGCCTGTTTGTGTTTATATTTTAAAAGTTCTTTTGAAAAAATTAAAATTTTTTATTTTTTTTGGTTTCTAATTAATATTTTTTTATGGTTTTAGATTATTTTAATGTGCTGATATTAAAAATAATTTTTAAAAAATAAAAAAAATTATTTTAATATATTTTTAAGTAAAAAACACCTTGAAAAACAATCACAATCATACTTTACTAAACAAGCAAGAATATTTTATCCAAGCAACTCTCCCATGCCATCTATCAAAAGTTGCTGTTTTTCAAGATTTAGCTCAAAATATCTAAATCATGCTTGTCTATAGGACGAAAACATTATTTTTTAAAATGTTTTATAAATATATTAAAATAATATATTTTTTATTTTTAAAAATTTATTTATAATATCAAATTAAATGATACAAAACTTTAATTACACTACCTAACATACTTTTTTTAAAAAAAACTACTAAAACCAACAACAACCAAACAAAAACCTCCAAAATCTGACAGGGAAAGTGCATGGCTTCTTATGCTAATATTCTTTTGATGTAAAACCAAAATGCACTAAGCAGAAGCACCAACCAAAGAATGTTAGAAGGTGGAAGAACACTACAGATGTTAATATGGGCCTTTATTTCTGCCACCACCTACCTTTTTTAATCGACTGTACTCGCAGTTTCTTAAAAGTGGCTTTGTCTCGACTCTCATATAAAATAACAAGAAGCATCAGCTATTAATTAAGTACATTCCATCATCTTTAATTTTTTTCCAAATTAATTTTTTTTATGTGTTTTTATTGATGTATTGATGTTAAAAATAATTTTTTAAAATATTATTTTCATGTATTTTTTAGCAAAAAATACTTTAAAAAATCCATTACTTGTTTTGCGAGCTTGACATATTGACTCAAATTACTTGATTCACAGGTTTAGTAGGTCTTTTAGTTTTTGATCCTTTAATTTTTATAATTGTTTTTTTATTTCATTCTTCTTCAATACTGGATTGGTTAGGAAATAAAATTCATAGTTTATTTTTTTATTTTCTATAGAGTTATCATGATCTTAAATAAATATCTTTATTAGGGATGGTACTCGATTTTGCAAGCATCTAATTTTATCATAAAATTAAATAAAAATAATTTATAAAAACAACAAAGTAATTAAACTCATTGAAGGCCATGATCCAGGTCGCAGGGTGATCGAGGTTAATCCAATTTAGAATCGTCTCGGTATTAAAACAAAATTATCGCCTTAAAGTTTTTTATTTTAATCTATATCATGTTTTTACTTGTACTCATTCAAGTTGTTTTAAAACCTATTAAATTGAATGATTCATTTTAGGTAAGTTCCCACGAGATTTAATTTGACACTAGAATTAGACAAGAAGTCAAATTAACATATTTTAAAATCGAATCACTTAATTAAATTTAATAATACTTTTAAAAAATCTTCATTATCTTAACCTTTTTTATTAATTTAGAAAAATAATAGTCCAACCTAAGCGGATGGTGGGTGAATGTACTTCTTTATATCAAGTGTATCTGCATCTAGTTTACCAGTAAACATAACAGCACCGGTGTTTAGCTTTTTGTTAGAGAACTACACCAGCTTTTTAGAAAATGAATCTGCATAAAGATCCGGGCTTCGATATGATGTTTTTGAACTGCCTTGAATTATTCAGACAGAGAATATAACTGCGTGCGAGTTCATGGGTTATGGCGTCCAAGGCTAGATGGTTTGCATGGTAATTAAATTAATTATGTCAACGATTGTTTAAGAAAACATGGGTGGATTATTAGTAGGATATATGCGATACTGGAGCAGATTAATAGTCAACGAAAACATAAAATCATCTTTACACGGCAAAAATACAGGTGCATGTTCCTCCATGTTAGCCACCGTTAATTGAGGCAAGGTAACTAACTTGCAGGCACATATTCAAAGACCTAAACGGTCATTGTCACTCCTAATGATGAAGAGTCCCATTATAATACACAAGCCCAGTCTTTTCAACACCCAGTGACCTCCATTTTTTCACAAAAAAAGTCCAAAAACCATCAGCTGGTAGGGCTCAGGAGCCCCGGAAATTGCTCTTTAACTAAAAAACACGCTCAAAAAATCAACACAACCCGAGATGCATGACATGCTTACAGCCAGATCAGAAAGGGACTCGACTGATACAAGCGAAAATGATCCAAGCACATCCTCGTCCTTAAAAAAACGATCCCATTGCTGTCTAAAGCAACCCATAAAGGACCTGTCAAAAGGTCTGCATGTGTGCTTATTTTCTGGTACAGGCAACATGAGTTCCTCTCTGTAAAGGGACTAAGCTTTAGTCCCAAAAATTGTCCTTAGACCGAGGCTGACCATATCTAATCAGTTCATAAGCAGGCCCCAGCATATATTCCCCAAATCTTGGACTATTTACTAATTTAATCAGGATTGCTGTGTTTAGAAGAAACTGGGAGACAAGAGATCATGGGAGCAGAAGAAACTGCAACAAAAACAAAATGTTTTAATATTCCTTTCAGTCATGCAATGTGTGTATGTATATGTTTGTATAGACATACGTACCCAGATGTTTTGTATAATATACACATATGATTTGTCCTTTTCACCTTCATCGACTCTTGGTAGTTAAGCGTTTTGACATTAGGAATCCTGTCAGCATTAGATAGCTACGAGTAGCCTGTAAAAGTCTATCCATGTTACCAAGAAATACTTGAGACGGAAGACAGGTGAGAAAATTATCTTAGCTTGCTGGAAACGCTGGTTGCAAATTACACAAGCTCTGCACTTTTATCAGAGAGCTGATTGGTGTGGATTTGAGCTGCTACAGTAACATTATTACGAGATGTATGTCATTATACGTAAAGATAGTGATTGTTTGAATATGACGTTAATTTCTATAATATGTTTATTTTATTTTACTCTACATGAAGAAAAAACTTATAAAAAAAAGCACCTCCACCGAAAAAAGTAAAGCACGTACTCCATGAACTACTAGCTGTTAAAGAGCTACCAAATGTTTACTTTCTGTAGTGAAAATGAACTTGCAGCTTGTGCCTTGGTTGCAGCTCAAGTGAAGCATGGATTTAGGACTGGTATATATATAGAAGAGATTGTTTGAATGATTGTTTTTTTCCTCTCCATCTACCACAAATGATCGTGAGATCTAAAAATTGGCAATTTATATTTGCCAAATAGGCCGTGAGGAAACTTTACGAGGTGAGAAGGGAAAACAAATAAGCTAGCCCTCTTTGAGAACTGATATAATCTTTTTCTTCTAAAAACCAAATAAAAGATAACAATGCTCGTACATGTAAAATGTAAATTCAAACGATTTTTTCTTAATTGGTTTGTCAAGGAAATTGACGTAGAATTGTAACCGAGAATCTTTAAATATTTGAAAACCCTCTTTAAAAACAATGAAGGCATGATCCAAATTCTTTTACAAAGCAAGAGACTTGAAGGTTGCTCTCTTATTTGTAAGATATTTATACTCTGTCAGCCAGTCTGCTCCGATCCTCCTTGGTGGTAAGGAGAATTGAACACATCTCTCTAGCAAGATACAGAAGGAGGTGGCTAACGCCTATACTTCAAGTTCTTATCGATCATGGGCCCAAAATATATCATCATTTTAATCCCATTTTCCTAAAGTCCATCTACTTGCACGTTTATCAAGAAATTAGAGCAGTAGAATTATATGAATTAAATTAATCGGTTAAATTTTAAGTTTATTTTTTAATAATTTTAAATTTGAATTTTTTTAAAATTATTAAAAATTTATATAATTATTAATTTTAGACTTCATTCGATTAGTTAAAAGATAAATACATATTAATAAAACTAAAGCCAACTAGTAATAAAAAATTAAATTAATCCAACGTTAGTGGTCTGCCCTTCACATGGTCTTGACTACCATTGACAGCACGCACAATCTCGTAATTACCTCCAAAACCAAGCCCTTTTCTCTACTATAGCTTCCTTTTAAACACCCGCTTCACCTTTAAGCCAGCATAGCTTGACATTTTTTTCTCAGTCTCGACTCCCTCGCTTTCTCGCATTTTCTCTCACTTTCCGGCAAAATAATGTCCAAGTGCAACAAAATCCGGCACATTGTAAGAATCCAGCAAATGCTTAAACGGTGGCGTAGGAAGGCAAGAGCCACAGCAGGAGCAACAAGTTCACGTACTGCTGCTGCCCCATCTGATGTCCCAGTTGGCCACGTGGCAATCTGTGTAGGAGCCAGTTGCAAAAGGTTTGTTGTCCGTGCGACGTACCTTAACCATCCCATCTTCAAAAACTTGCTCGTGGAAGCCGAGGAAGTGTACGGCTTCAAAAACACCGGGCCGTTAACTTTCCCATGTGACGAGGCTGTCTTCGAAGAGATTATCCGGGTCGTGTCGATACCCGACCCGATCCAATCGGGTCGGTTTTTAAATCTTGATGAAATTAAGAGATGCTGCCACGTGGGATTGAGGGGGCATATTGAGCTTTTGGGTGAATCAACGCCGTTGCTTCATGGTTAGGCGGTTCTGGGTTGACTCAGCGAGTTACTGAGTCGTAACAATTTTAATAACTTTTTTCTTAGAATTATTTTGAGGCAGTGGGTTTTTTTAACTGGGTTATATAGAGTTTGCCCCCCCCCCCTTATTGGAGATGGCAAGGAGGGGTTGGTTTTTTTTTTTTACTGAGTCATCCCGAGTTGAAGAAAAATGGGATGGAGAGTTCCTATCGTATTTATATTTATTTAATTGTAAATCATGACTCTTTGAACTAATTGTAGAAGAGAAAGCGTAAAAAAATCGTACTAGATCAATTCTATAATTAACGGATAATATTCTGTTAAATCTTCCTCGTGTTTTCCTAGCAAAGTGATTAACTTTTTTTTTTTTTCCTGTTTAATTGTTACTTTTTCTCTGGAATGACAGTTTTGAATCCTGTGAACCATGATTTGCCGTGACTTACCATCGACGTGGTAATTATGATGCAGCATGCCGTCGGTGCTAATGACTTAGCTCGGAAAACCACTTGGTAACGTAAAAACTGGAGAAATCTGATGGTTTTAGATCTTCTAATCAGCCAGATTAAAGGCGATTGCAGTGTGCATATAAAAGTCTTGATTTTTGTTGAGATGGCAAGTGGGTTTGCATTGCATTATCATTTAAAATTCAAATAAATAAAAAAACATTTGAAATTTGAATATAAGAAAACTTTGAAAATGTATATTTGAATGCGGGGATGATTTGCTAAAAATTCGATCAAGAAAGGATTGACAATTTTTTTAAAAAGAAATTAACTGTTAAAAAAAACTTCAAAATTTATATGCTTGATTTGGAAATCAAGATTTGTATGTCATTGGATTTTTTATTTTAAAAAAAAAGAAAAAGAAGAAGCAAATTTCTCGAGGTTAAACAGGTAGGTCAATTAAGTCAATTAAATTTCACCAATAATATTTTTTTGATTTAATTTAAAACGATGTTCCGAGTTAATTCGATTTAGACACTGTTTGGCATTGCGTTTGTACCTGCGTTTCATTAAATTTTGAATTTTTTGTTTTGCTAAAATTGAGTGTGGTTTGTATTTTTTGGATCGTTTTGATGTGCTGATGTCAAAAATAATTTTTAAAAAATAAAAAAATATCATTTGCATATATTTTAGCATGAAAAACTATTTGAAAAGCAACTGCTACCACACTAACAAACACGCTATTAATCCATGGAGAGGGATGAGTTTAACAACTTTGGGTAAGTTTGTATGATTCTTTAGTCTTTCTGACTCATCATGTACAGGATTATAAATTACAAATTGCAGGGTCTCCAATATTAATAATTTATTGTCCCGAGAGTATTTTCTACGATTTAGACGAAATGATTGCACGGACAGAGTGACTTTTGGCAATCTAATCAAGCATGGAAGGTGGCTTTTGAACAACTTTAGCTTAACCAATATTACTTTTTTTCAACACGGTTCGAAAGGTGTTTGCATTGTATTCTTTGTCAAGATAAGGTCGTTATTTATCCATTCAATTAAGAAGAAAAGTATGTTTATATTAGGTCAGTGCTTATTGTTTTTAAAAAGAATTGTTTAGAAATATATTAAAATTATATATATTTTTATTTTTTAAAATTTATTTTTAATGTTATTATATTAAAATAATATGAAAATAAAAATAAAAAATAATTTTTTAGAATACTTTTCAAAAGCAAAAACAAAAGGCTTTAAAGTACAAAGGTAAAGTAAGGTGCTGTTACTTTGCATCATGTCATGTCGCTGCTGCCAGGTACTTATCATGGTACCTGGTCCCATCCATCGTTAAATTCCATCATAATTTTACCATCCCAAATCCAATAGATTTTATTAAGTCATTTGGTGAAATATAGTAATTGATTAGGTGAAATAGTATATATTTTAGAATAGTAACAAGATAGTTGTTATATTTTAAAATAATAATATTTAATAAATATTACACTAAACACGACCTAGTCAAACTATGTTATTTTTTTGTTCAACTATTCAACCGGTTAGCTTCAGTTGTTTTAACTAGTAGACTGTTTCGCACAAAAACTATAATTTTATAAAGTTTTTTTTTAAATATATTTTATGAGTAAAAATTATTTTTTTTCTAACTTACAAACTAAAAAATAGATTCAATTTAAATCTTAAAAAATTATTGTTCATGTAATAATGAATGATTCAAAGTAGTTAGATGTGAGTTTACCATAATTAAATGAGGATTTGTACCAATCAAATTGTGTGAATGAAGCAAGTAATTTTTTTAGGTGTATCTTTTTAGTTAATAAATCTATTGATAATAATATTTTTTTATTACCAATAAATTTATTAATAAATAAGAAATTATTAATAAAAAAATTCATTATAAACATTTTCATCGATAATTTTATTGGTAAATTAATTATCAATGCAATGATAATAAAAACATAAAAATTCCGTCAGTGAATATAAAAGTCGTGGTTGTGTTCTCTCTCTATCTCTCTTTCTTATTTTCGAGCCCAGCAATACCAGGATAGCCAACAGACAAGCAATTAGAAATATGAGAGTGGTAATAGAAGCTTACCTTTGCAATCAATAGCCAAAACAGTCTGAAAGTTTAGCATAATCATTTTTGAGTGACGAGTCAGTCAATGGTTGCCCGTCACGGTCTGTTTTGTCAAACAATAAACCAATCATCATGCTAGAAAAAAGATTAGGCAAGTCTTCTTTTCATTCATTTCACCTCATCTCTCTTGTCAAAGGAATCTCCTGCCTCTGGATATTAAGCAGATAACTTCTTCCGACATCACGATCAAATACAGATGCGATGAAGAAATCCATCCATGGCTACAATATCTGATGCACTGAGGCAATCCATGCGTGGCCTGAGGGCAAAGGAAAGTGTACACGAAACGAGATTTTATCAACACCTGTCACGGATCACAATTCCACTGATTTTTTCACCATTTTTAGAGAGATGGGTATCATTTCAATGTCTGGAAAGCCAACATCTACCTGTAAGTTCGATCAAAATTCATACTCTCCTCTGATCTAAGAGGATTTGGATTTTAGGTTTATATATATATAGATAAAGTGATGGGATTTTTGGTATCATTTCTTATTTTTCATATCTGTTTTAAAAGCGTATGATAATCAGTTGTCACAGAACCAAGTAGAAGGGTTTTTAAAAATTCCAATAAAATAAAATAAATAAATGGTTGGTATCTTAGGAGTTTGAGTTTATTTGTTTTTAATGTTTTAAAAAAGTTAATTTTTTTGGTATTTCAGATGGTTTTAATGTATTAGTGTCAAAAATATTTTAAAAATTAAAAAATTATCTTCCACTATTTCTAACACCGCTCGAAAAAAATATTTTCTTAGAGGTTCATAGCGATGAAGCTCTGTTCAACTCCATTTAGGCAGAGATGCATATGCAAAGAGTCCCCACAAGGCACAGGCAATGGCGGAGCTTCAAATTTTAGATTGGAAAGGCCAAATTAGTAAAAAAAAATAAAAATTACGGTCGGAAAAATTTAAAATATTTTATTTTTAAAACTAGAAATCTAATTTATTAAAGGAAGTACCTCTACCCCGACCACCCCCTGCCCACTTGGAGCACATATTTTAAAATTTTAATAAAAAAAGAAGTATAGGCTTGGATTGGACCTGTTTTGGATTGCGTTTGAAAATATTTTTCATAAAATTTGAATTTTTTCTTTTGCTTGGAATTAATATGTTTTTAATTTTTTTTAATTATTTTGATGTGCTGATCTCAAAAATAATTTTAAAAAAATAAAATAACATTATTGGTATATTTTTTTGAATAAAAAATACTTTAAAAAAGCAACCATAACAACATTTCTAAAAACGTTTTTATTTTTGGCGGTGGAGATTAAATTTTTGGGGGTGAATTAGTTTGGCCAAGGGATTAGGGATAGTTACATGGAGCCCATGAGCCCAAAGAATCCAGACTGTTGCCTTATATCCTGAACTCTGCTAGCCACGTGCCTGGGTTCGTTTTGAAGGAACTTAAACTTGTCTAGTCTAATCGCCACGTCACTTTTTCAGTGATTGTTGGGTCGGATCAAACAAAATAGGGCCCATCCAATTCACGATCAATAAAGGTCTTAAGATTCCAACTTTGTCTCAACAGGCCCTTCAAGTCTTTTCCATCTGTTCTCAAGAAAGATAGCCTTTTTATCCCAAGTGTCCATCGATGATTGATTGATTATAGTGCACAACTTTTAACCTTTTTATTTATTGGGTCTAGAACATGTATTTGATTTTTTTTAATATTTTATATTACTTTAATATATTGATATCATAAATAAATTTAAAAAATATCTAAAACTGTGATAGGGTTTTTATTTTTCTATATCCAAGTACATATCAAAGTTTGTTTTGTAAAACTGGCAACCACTTCTTCTTTATATATAAAAAATTTAAATTAAAACAGTTATTGAAATTTAAAAGGCATTCCGTTGCAATCATGAGTGTTTGATTTTAGTTACCATTTATTCCTGGCCTCTTCTAATTGTCTAAGAATAAACGTTTAAAAAATATTGAAAAACAAATTATTATTATTATTGTATGTTTTTAGTTAGTTTTGATATGATGATATTAAAAATATTTTAAAATAAAAAATTATTTAAATTTTTTTTTTTTTTTAAAACTAAAAGCAATAATTTTCTTCGGTAGATTGTTGGATATATATGGTAAAAATATATTCATGGCAGAGTATTGCTCTTCGTAATTGACTTCGTAGCGTCCCAGGATTCTGTGCACTCCTCAAATCCAAATGGCCTGCAAGCAATGCCAGGTGGGCACAAATCTCACGTTCCACTAGTTTCTATAAAGGCCCATCTGCAGGGCAACAATCACATGCAGCTCATCCCCAGCAACAGTAATACTCAGGCTACCCCAAACCAATATCTGACCATCCACCTATTTACATCAAACTTTTGGGTGTCTTTTTCGATGTCCCCTTCAGTTATTATGATACGCAAGAGTGCAGGTGAATAGGTGCATTATCGTGTCCTTGCGGAAGGTAGGGGTGTTCACGGTCCGGTTCGGTCCGGTTTTAACCCAAAAATTTAACCGAACCGGAAAATAACATTCTTTATTAATATAACCCGAACCGAACCGAGAACCGGTTCAAACCAAACCGGTTTTATTCGGTTCAGTTCGGTTTTTTAGCATAAAAACCATAAAAACCGGACTGATCTTCATCACTGAGCTACTGAGATTTTCTCGCATGAATTTCATTGTAATTCTATAGAAGCATCGTTCTCAAGGTGAGAAAATAAATATCCAATTCTTCTTGGACTTTCTTTCTTGGTCAGACGAACCACCTTAAGCAAGCGACTTGGGATGGGAAGACTTCTTGGCATCGGTCTCTCTTTCTATACATATTGATTCAAGGCGGGGAAGATATCATGCCTCATCATAATAAGACAGCATGCTTCACAACCATCGATCTTTGAATTCAATGAAAGAAGCTTTCAAATGCCACAAACGAAAATAGAATGATTGGGGCGCAAAAACCCTCCATCTTATCTTATGCATCAGAAGGGAAAGTGGAAAGGGGAAGGCTGGGAAGTAGGAAGGAGAAGGCTGGGAAAGGAAGGCTTGAGGGGGGAAAGTGAGTGATTTAGAGTTTTGGAAAGGGGAAGGCGTGGGGCTGGGAAGGGAAGGCTTGAGTGGGGAAAGTGAGCGATTTAGGGTTCTGAAAAGGAAAGGGGAAGGCTGGAGGGAAAGGGGGCGGTTGGAAAGTGGGATTTAGGGTTAGGGATGGTTCTTTTTATACTTTTTTTTTTAAACCGGTTCGGTTTAGTCCGGTTCAATCGGTTTAAGCTTTTTTAAATTGGAACCGAACCGGACCGGGTGGTTTTTTTAATTTTTTAATCAATTTATTCGGTTTTTTAATCGGTTTGGTTTTTTCGGTTAATTTTGTTTTCGGTTTTTTCAGTTTAATCGGTTGATCGGTTTTTTTGAACACCCCTAGCGGAAGGAAAAAAAAAAAAAAGAGTACAGAAATGACAGGCACCACCAGTACAGATTCGTACTTTTCGGTAACAAGACAATATTGTCCTTATTTTTTGTACAGCCCCTACTCCTGGCCTCAGAAACTGGAGGGGATGTTTTTGGTTAAAAGTGGAACCAACAGATTCTCAATTCTCTGATAACGACGTTGCTAGGACAACTTGCTTTTGGGACCAACGTTTTCTTTCGTTTTTTAATATATTTCGGTCATAATATTTTCGTCCTCCATGTTTTTCCTTACAAAGTATATATACTCCTTCAAATTACCATGTATAATTACAGTTTATTTTTACTGTAAGAAATTCTTTGTTTTTTTTTTTTTTTCAAAACTAGGACTACATAAGATCGTACATTCTCACAAAAGTTATTTTTTACTTTAGTTGTGAAATTGAATCATCCAAGTAGGGGTAAAATGATAAATTTATGAAATATAAACGTAAATATATAATATCAAACACATTAATTAAGAGGTGTTTGGAAGTGTTGTTGAGGCTATCTTTTTTAAAGTGATTTTTAAAAATATATTAATAATATATTTTATATTTTTTTAAAATTATTTTTAACATGAACGCATCAAAATAATTTTAAAAAAACTAAAAAAATATTTATTGAAAGTAAAAAATAAATAAAATTATTTTAATTTTTTTTAAAAACGTAAAAAAAAAAATACAGAACACTTCACACATCCGGTCCTAACACGCGAGCCAGACATGCGCTCCAAGCGAGACACTATATATACTTGTTAGTGTCTAAAAGACTAGGCTGAAAATTACTAAGATAAACTGATGAGATATAATTATATTTTTCGATATGAATTAGAATTTTTATCGTGTAACCCACAGGAACAGTCACATAGAGTTATTTGAGAATACTACTTCTTTTATTTCCTAACCTTGACTAATTTCTCACAACAAATAAATAATTATAAGCTAAGAGTAAATATTGTTTGTATAAAATAGAAATAACTAATCAATACATGAAAAAACTGTTAGATAAATGACCAGAAAAAAAATATTGTAATTACTATGAGTAGTGCCAGTTTTGGTGATAAGAACTTTCAATTACTAAGATTAATCAATGCTTCTATTTTTTTTTTCAATTGAAAATGTAGTTTAGATATTTCTCAGAGAAACAAGAATTTATTACAACTGAATTAAATGGGCAGTTTATCAGGAGATTTCAGTTATTGTATGCAGGCGAGGAATATATGTGCGTGGAATGTTAGGAGAGCGAGTGGAGTGGTGATGATGGAATAAGGCTAAGAAGTTGAAAATGAGATGAAGAGTGAATAGCAGACAGTTAGTCCGACAAAACCAGCTCATAGTATCTCTTCAAATATATTTTGGAGCCCAACATGGTATCCCCACTCCACCTCACCCACGCAAGTGGCTCTCCTAGCTTGTTCTTCACCGAATTCATGGAAAAGACATGAGCTCAATTCTTCTCAAAGTAATTATACCGATCTCAACGTTAACAACGACGGAATCAAATACATACAAATCAAGAATTGGACAAGGTGCGCGCAGTTGATCCATGCATGTTTCAAGCTTTTGTTTTCGTTCTTGTACAGAAGTAGGATCCGAGGCCTGCCAGCTTCAAATGAATTTCTCTGTGTTCTTTGAATATACACTTCTCCACAATTCTCTGTGTAGTAGTAATAATAATAATAATAATTTTTTAAAAAACATGACAGATATAATTGTCAAGCCATATAATAAAAAGGGGTTCATGAATTAATTATTTAGCTTGGATCATCAGTGTCATTTCAAAACCATAAGAAACATAAAAAAAGAAGAAGAAAACATAGAAAAGTCAAAACTATTGAACGCTATCAAGTCAAGCCATAGATGCTTTTCCAAAAAAAGGGGAAGCTCAAGCCAAGGATGAACATGTCTTCTCTTCGAAACTGGGATCACTTTGAAAGATGCCATGCGTTGAACAGTACTACTAAATCCCACAAATTTAGAAAAGGCTGGAATTTTTTGAGAAGTGGTTTCAATAGAGCTCGATCTTTCGATAAAATGGACAAATTACACAAGTATTCTCATGAACCATGCACCTGGTATATATTAGTCTATCCGAAGTTATACTTTCTATAAGAGATGTGAAAACCATAACATTTATTCATGCATGCTATAATTTTTTTTTTTTTTATAATAATCGAGATATATATTATGTGTGTACTTTTCCTTCAACGGTGGATCCCAGTTTCGAGAATGATTAAAAAGAGTAAAAAGGACCTGATTTGATATGTTTTAGGGACATGTTTAATCATTAATCCTGTCATATCTTGACTGCTCAACTTCTATGAATGTACCATCGCACTTTATTGCTGGCCTGCTGATTAGCATTTTGGCTTATAAATGCTCACAGAGACACCAGTTCATCTTTAGACAAGTCCATTACTCTGAGAAATGCACCAAGGCAAGGTAGTTGTTCATTGCAGATGACGGGGATCGTCGGAAATTGCATTCTCATGGTCAGAACTCGAACAATAGTACTGAAACTAACTAGAAATTTATTTGATGTTGGAAGAGAAGAATATGTAGAGCCCAAACTGGACAGACAAGGCTCCTTCCAGGAACTCACTCGGAACGTGGGGTGGGACATTGGGGACAAAATCCTGAAGAAACATGCAGTAGCCAACTGTAAACTTGTGCCCATAGATTTAAATCTCCAACTCATTTTTTCTGAGGATTGATTTGAAAGACATGGCAATTTTTATTGTTCAACCGTATCTGGGTACATGTGAATTTTGTCTCCATCATAACAGACGGGTTATGTTACAATCACTTAGGATATACGGGTATACGAAGTTTTTTTCTTTTTTTAAACTTCAAATACGACGAGAGATTTTAATTTTGGTTGGTGCAGTTGTTTTTGTTTTAACTAACAACGCAAAGGGACAGGGGGCCCTAAATAACTAAAGCCAGGTAGAACATGAAGCATGAAGAGGCGCAGAGGTGCTGCTGTTTTTGTGTAGGGCTCATTTTGGGCATGGGTGCTCGATTTTGTAGATCTAAATAAAGCTTCACAGGCTAGTAAACTGTAGATGCCAGCAGGTACGTGAGACAGATGCATGGATTTATTACCAGGAACTACATACTTTCAGGTGAGAAGTACACACTAAAATTGTGAAACTTCAATATTTTTTCAACCTCTCTCCCAAATGGGGTAATTGCGTTAACATAAACTTCAGGGCTTGAGACAAAAAAACTTTCCCGAATTATATGTATTAAAGCACTTTCAAGTCCAGACAGATGAGACCCATTAAGGAAAAAGAAAGAGAGAGATGTAAGAACATATGGGCATCAAACAACATCGAAGCAATAATTAATGGGGTTAGATATTTTGTTCTGAGGAGGAAATTCTATGTGGATTTTGCGCAACAGAAGATATTCTCTCTCGGGGTTAAAGGAATTGGAGAAAGAAGTTGTGTGTACAATTGTGTTTGTCAGGGCTTGTTTTGTGGCTGAAAGAAAAAAGAAGGCGAATTAACACTGTATTAAAAGAAAAGGAGAGAGGACCAGCTGACCATAGGCAGCCTTTGCTCCTCTCTGGTGGTCCAACTATGATCATATAACCACTTAGTATTCAAGATTACACAGAGACGGGCTCGAGTGGGTTGATGATAGATTGATAATTTTGCAGCCTAGCTAGCTAGCCATGCCCCTAAAAATGTCTCCTATATACAGTTGTGTATGAAAGTTGCATTAATCCATGCAATGGTTAGTTTTTTCCTTTTCCAAACACAGAGATAATGGAGAAATAGTTTCATGCAAGTCATGGGTTTATTATTATTTTCATAGTTATCATTATTAATTTCCTTTTTTCCGAGACCCACAAAGAGTATGATAGCTTTAACTGTTTCTTTTAGGTGGGAAAAATGTAAGGCTTGTAGTTCAGCTGGCCTTAGTGATATATATCTTCTGGGGTTATACACCGGACCATGCATCCATATACATGCCCTATCGTTTTCACCAGCAACCTCCCTTCAATTGTAGGGTTGGCCCCATCATGATCTCCGATGGATCGCCCACGCAATTCTGCAGATCATCTACATATTATAATTGCTAATTATTTCCTCGTTGCTTCCTTTGTATAAAGTATAGGGCTTGAAGGTGACAATTGAATGCAACAACTTGGCTTTTCCATTGAAGAAGCCGCTAAATATGTAGTAGTTTAGAGGAATAATAAAAGTCAAGGGCTCGGAGCAAGAGGGTGATGGACCACATGCATCTTAGGAGGATAAGATAAGAGTGATGTTCTTAAGCGATCATTCATGGAGTATATGTATCTCATGGATTTTGAGTATATATTG
Organism: Populus alba; assembly: GCF_005239225.2. Lineage (NCBI taxonomy): Eukaryota > Viridiplantae > Streptophyta > Magnoliopsida > Malpighiales > Salicaceae > Populus > Populus alba. The sequence continues at coordinate 10,375,203 of NC_133292.1, forward strand.
AAGTTCAATATTTTAATGCCAAACAATATGGAAACCTACCCTTGATCCGTGGATTTGCATTCCAATATTAAAATATTATTATCATTCCAAGAGGATAGAGCACCATGTTCATACACAAACGAATCATGAAGATCAAGCAAATTGATAATTTGTTTTCAAATAATACAAGGATTAATCTACTTAAAAGAAATTACTCTTTATAATTCAAGATTCATATATAGAAATAAATTAATTCTTTTTAAAAACACACCAATTTAGACACGGAAAGAATACATAATTTTAGTATAAAAACTAATGGGAGGATATCTGAATTTATTTAAAATATTGAACTCTACATGCAGCATCGTCTCTGTTATATTCTCCTATCAATATTTAAAAAAAATGGTTGATGATTATCATGAGTTATTTGATCTCAACATTGACATTTTTAGCTAATGATTGTTACTGCCTTTTCTTTTTTAAAAAGACTTCTAATTTTTTTTTTCATTCAAAAATAATTTTTTTTGTATGATTTAGATCGTTTTAATACATCGATTTTTAAAAAATAAAAAAAATATTATTTTTAATATATTTTGACACAAAAATCACTTTAAAAAATAATCATAATTACATTTTAAAATAAATTCTAGATTTTTACCCCTTGTTGAGACTAAAACAGAAAACCCTGACCAACTTGCATATGAAAAAGTATTTGTTGAAACAGAATTCATATTGAAGTCCAATAATCCAACATAAAAGACAAGTTCGTTTTGGAAGTGACATTAGTTGCAACATTAATTTATAGTTTCGTTTATCTAGGATTAAAGTTGCATATTAAGAAACTATTTGTTTACATGGACAACATCAAAAATATAAAATAAATTTAATGCTTGAATCATTTTAAAGTAATTTTTTGTTGTAAATAAAAGTATATCATATTTATCTCATTTATTTTTTTCTTTTATTTTTTAAAGCTAGTGTTTATTATTGTTATTCCAAGTGTTTTTTTTTTTATTGAAATTGTATTAAAATATTATTTTATTTATTTATTTTTGATATCAATACTTCAAAATCTTTTTAAAAAATATTAATATAATATATTTTCAAGTAAGAAATCACTTTAAAAAACATATTATAATATTTACCATTTAATATTATGATATAACATATTAAAATGATTTTAAAAATATATATATAAAATTAATTTTAGACAAAAACAAGTTTTATTTTTTTGCCGATTCAAACCCTAAAGAAACAGTCAGTAACGTTTCCTTCCCATTTCATTTTCTCACAAAAGTCGCTCCATTTCCCACACAATTCAAGGAAACCATGGAGTGGTATTTGGTATGAAACACATTATATATTAGCTACTAAGTATGGTCTGGGAAAACGGTTAAAACCATATTTTTAAAAGATTTAATTTTTTTTATTAAAATTTAATATGATTTATATATTTTGGATTGTTTTGATATACTGTGTTAAAAATAATAAAAATTATTAATATATATTTCAATACAAAATATTATTTAAAAATCAATCATTATACTCTGTGCAATTTGTAAAGGTGACATTTTCACTAGGGTGATTCAGTGATGTGCCAGACGTGACTTTATGGGCCTAATAATGTATGATAATTAATTGAAATCATGCCGTTTTTGACTAAGAAAAGTGAAAAGAAATCAAGTACCTCCACTAATTAATGCACGGGTAATTATACTAAGCATCGAACAAACCACTGCTAACCGTGGTGATTAAAGCAGTTAATGCAATGATTTCTTACGATAGAACTGATAGTACTAAAGATTCAAGGTTGCAACCATGCCAAAGCAAAAGCTCCACCTACTACTGGCGTAAAGCTTGAAGATTTTCACTTGAAAAGTTAAGATTTTTACCTTGAAATTAAAATTGAAGCTACTAGTATATAATATAATAAAATAAAAAACTTGATCATTAAAGTAACTAACTGGAATAGTGATGCATTCCTGACTTGCTTTTGTCAGATGGTTGGAACTGGATAGTCTCCACAGTACTTTTTAGAATTCAAAACAAGATTTATTAACCATGATTATAAATTATTTGCTAGGACAAGTCTGCTTAGTGGAGTGTGTCTTCAACCCAAACCCCATAACTGTAAACTGATGGTCCGTAAATGCTGATGTACCCCCAATTCTCTGACAAAATTATATATGGTGTTGGGAGTGTGCTGATGGATGCACTTTTCTAAAGCCATACATGTACTTGATTTGATTTGACTGAGTGTCTTGCTTTGCCCCTGTGTTTTTCCAGCCATGCACATGAGATCTGAAGTAGCAGAGATGGAGAAAGAGAGAGATTTGTAAGTTAAAAAGGTAAATCACCCTTTGCATTAATAAACCTTCTCTCACAGTGGTGTTAACAACTACATCTGCGAGGAAAACCAGAGTTTATACAGATCAAACCCATGCATTTTTTCATGGGATCTAAGTTAGTAATTAGAGACACAAAAACCCAGCTGGGTTTAAAAGAGAAAATACATGGAAACAAAAAACAATATCACGAATCACAATGGAGAGGATGTTAAAAAAAGAGAAACTATAGTGCAGCTTCGTCTTAAGCCATCTACTCCAAGAAAACATGCACCGCCATCACGCTACTGATCGTCTTTTCACCTGAGCATTGATGTTAGAGATCGAAAAACCACTTCTTCACAGGGGATAGTAAGGCCCATATCATGATCAAAACCAAATTCCTCTTCTGCTCGTTGAAGCAAGAATTGAAACTCAGGGTGGCTCAAGAATGAGATTGGAACAATGTATCTACTCCTGTTTTCACCGACATACACAGCAAAGTGACCTTTTGGCACGTCAAGTGGGAGGCCGTCATCATCATAGCCGTGTTTCTTGCCCAAGCTTGAGCATCTCTTGAGAATCTGCTTAAGGACGGCTGTTTGAGGTAGTTTCTGTGATTTTCTAATGGCCATTTGGAGTTTGAGATGAGTGGTGAGAAAGGGTGAATGGTAGGAGAGATAAGAGTTGGAAGTAAAAGGTGATGGGAGGATTGGAGGGTGATGGTGGTATTTATGAAGAAGGTAAGTGAGAGAGAGAAGAAGAGGCGGTGTGAGATAGATAGGGAGAGCCGGAGAGAGGGGTCATGTGGAGTGTAGGAGCAAAGGACATAACCACGGGTATTTTGGGGTATGTGTACATATGAGGCAAGGACATGGTGGGAGCCAAGCCTCTAGGGTTTGCACATCAATGTTGGCCCTCCAAATGACACTATGGACCCCCTCTCGCTCTCAGCTTTAATTTTCAACTTGCTTTTTTCAAAAAAATTTAAAAAAATGCTTGCATTTACATAGCTGATGTTTAATGCCTGTTTGCTCCCTGTGTTCTCTCCTTTTCAAGTTGTTTTCCGGTGCATGTTCTATCATGGTTCGAGTGTGAAGCTCCAGCATCCTTCATGCCACGCTGCTAGCTACCCCCCGTTTCAACTCATCACCTTCACTTTGCAATTGATTGCCATCTTTTGCACTCTTTCAAGTTCACAAAAACCCAGATCATTTTGCCTAGCTCGTAGTTTTCATTTCCGTCTCCGGTGATCAGAACTCAAATATATTATCTTTGAAAGGTACTCTCCAACTTCTCAACGAATTCGTCTACAATACCTTGGTCTTATGTCTTCGGTTCCCTTGAGACAAGATAACAGGGCCACCCAACTTTTCAATCTTCACTGCATATAAAACATCCCTGTGCTTATTTGAACTTCATTTTTCTACATTGTTCACTAATCTCTCTCTCTCTCTCTCTCTCTCATATACCTGAAATCACGGACCCATTACAAGTGTACTGGAGAGTACAAGCCTGTGAATGCTTTGGTTCCTTGTGGCTGTAGGGCTTGTGATTCTGTGGACCGAGTGACAGATAAAACAACAGTTCTTACACAGTACGTACGTCCAAATATTCGCAAACCCATGTGCATATGACTGCTAGCTTTCTAGGTGTTTGACCTCAACTCCTTCACCTTCACCTTCACGTATTGTTGTATTGGTTATATTTTTTATTGTGTTTTTTTTATTTAGAAATATATTAAAATAATATTTATTTTATTATTTAAAAATTATTTTTAATATTAGTGTATTAAAATAATTTAAAAATATTAATTTAAAGTAAAGAAAAAAATATTTTTTTATTTTTTTTTTAAAAACATTTTTAATACATAAAAATAATCAGATACCAAACTTAAGTAATAAAATCTAAAATGTCCTAATGTCCTCCGTGTTCGTGGATAATCTAGTTTATTAATGACTCACAAACAACAATACGTGAAGCACTTGAACAATCTCATGTCTTCGACACCTAGAGCTGTTCCTTTTTTTTTTTTTTAGGTTATAGAACAATACCTAAAGCTTTCAAATAGACATACATGTCTTCATAGCTTAGATTTTGACGAGTCTGTATTTTCAACTCATCCATAAAAATGTGTTAAATCAAAATAAATATAGATTTAACAAGGTATCAAATTTAATATACTTGATTTTTTAAAAATATATTAACTCAAAATAAATATGGATTTGACAAGATATTATATTGTAATACCTATTTATTTTAAATAATAAATTGAGCCCAATACATTATGGATTTGATAAGATGCTAAACCTAATGTAGTTCAATTTAGCTGAGCTAAGTCCAAGTCACTATAGGCTTGATAAAATACTAAACTCAATATACTTTAATTTAACCATGAACTTAATCAAAGTCATTATAGGTCTGTTGAGTTGTTAAACTCAACATAAATGAGTTTAGTTACGAGCTGAGGCCAAGATATTATAGGAGGTTTGATGAGCAACCAAACTCATTTTCATTAGGTTTGACTACATGCTAAACTTAGTTAGCCTTCAAGATTCATGTTAAGACTATAAGGTTCTATCTTAAAATTATTGACATGATATTTTTATATTAGAAACGATCAACTACTTACACCTCTAGGTGAATAAAACAAACAAAAAAAACAATCATCTCCTTACTGTTGTTGGTGTATAAAAGGTCTCTTGAAAGCCTAAAATATTTTCATCTTATTTATGATGTATAAGATTTTTTTTTTCTCTCATAAATGTTATATATATATAAAATGACTCTCCAACAACACCTATACTTCATCAAAACAATAAAATTTAGAGAGTATAAATACCCCTTAAGCTACACAACAAAAGATTCATTTTTTTCTATACTCCAAACTTGTACATCTTAGTTCTTAGAGCATTACTTATATAAAAATAAGAATTTTGAAATTTAAAACCTTTTTTTTTATTCATTATCATTTCCACATTTCCATTTAAAATGATTGACTTTATTATTGAAAAAATCTTTTATCATCAATTTTATATTTCATGGACCAGGGAGAAGGAAGTATTGATATGAATATTTGATTAACTACTATTCAAGCATTAAATAATCTCATTTCTAAGTATATTATATTATGGGACATCTTTAGATTTTATCCTAAAATAAGGGATCATAGTTGCGATATTAGGCAACTGTTTTATAAAATTCTCAGACCAAATATAAAATAGATCAACCAGATTATTCCGGTGTGTTCGATCTAAAAATTAAATCTAATATCCATACATGAGAAAGATATATTAGCTAAGCTTTCATGGATAATGTCAGGGACATCTGGCTTCTCTGAATCCTATGTACTTGCAATAAACGGATTTTGACAGGCATGAAACAGCAGCGAAACTAATAGTTGAACTGTTGTTTGATCATTTGTGTTAGGTGCTAATGTAGCAGGGCATAAGCTTTTGCTTCTAAACAGCCAACATGCATGCTTAAGCTTGTCTTCCACAATAATCACGATTTTCAGTTTTTCACTAGGGATGAAGAAGCCGGGCTCTAAATGACCTAATAATAGAAGTAATTGTGTTTTTTTTCGTTAAATTTGCAAACCTATCTGTCAGATTATCCAGAACAGAAGAGTAATGCTTCTAGAAAAAAAAAAAGGGTTTAATTTTTCAACACTAGAAGGCTTCCTGCGTGGTCCAGCTCAAACCAATACCACCAAATAGGAGATACAAATCTACTTAAAATGTGTACCGATGGTTTCTTCTTATCCTGGCTCCGTTTCAGAAAAGTTATATCTCCATGTTCTAAGGCTCAGAAAGCGATCTGCAAAAACTAAATTTAATGCCTGATACAGCAATGTCCAGCATCTCGTCACTCTCCTTTTGTTTTCTCAACCTCCCAAATGTCCATGACAGTGTCTTTAACTCTCAATTCACCTATCAAAACTTTATCCATTGATCAGTTTGTTCAAATCCATACTAGAGCCATCCAAGTTTCCAAAAGTTCACAAACCACCCCCCCCCCCCCCCCAATAAAAATGACGTCAATGTTAATAGCATATCTACCACTGCCCAGGAGAGATGTGAAGATGTAGCCAGATCGAAAAAATTTCTTTTAAATGGGCCACTTGATACAGAGCAAACATACCCACATACAAATAATAGGTGTACACAGTACATGCATACTATGCACGTGACACATGCTGTGCAAATATAATATACAACAGTGAGATGAAAAATTGTTTTACATTTAAAACTACTTAAGAGATGGGGAAAAATTACCCCCAGGTCGCCTTCTTTGAGAGAAGCTCTCCCATGTTCTGTGAATGAGATTGATTGAGAGAACGGACAATGAAAATAGGAGACTGCAAAGGCCCACCATTCTCACTGAAATGCGGTGCCCCGCTAAACCAAGAGACTGAGGTATTTTCTTTACAGTTGATAATGACCTTGCCTTTTTTGTAGCACATGAAGGCCATGTTACTCTGGCCCCCAAACTCTCCTGTAAAGACAAGATGTTACTCGGGATCTTTTATGAACAAACCCAAATTTCATAAATTTCTTTATTAGTTACATTAGTTTTCTCTAATAGCTATTGCTAGAAATTTGGCAAGACCTGCAATCACGATAATAAAAGGAATAACGATATGAGATGGGATTGCTCATCTCCACATCCACATGTTATTGGCATCTGATAGCAAGAAGAATAAGAACCAAATAACATTAGAGTTTATGCCATCAGGATGTGAAATTTGGAAATCAATTAACCCTGATATGGATTGAAAGGAAATGCTTAAAATGAAATGTCCTGAAAATGCAATTATAAACTTCAATGATCATGTCAAGGTGCATGCTCAACATGGTTCTGCAGTATAAATTTATCTAAAATAATGAATCTGGTTCATAAAAACAACAGTCGAAAAATGTTATGTTGTTGTCTTTGTCCATGTTCTATACAGTCAGGAAACTGATGGTGATACCATGGCAATGTAAACAAGCAAGACTAATTGCAGTCACATGGGTTGTAAGGAAAGTAGTCAGAAACAAAGGGCCCAAGAACGCAGGCTGGCATACCGAACAAGGATTATCACTCAGATATTGATTGTTGAAAGCTAAGGACTTCAAATATGACATAACCAACTAAAAAGACAATTGAGCAAGCATTAATATTTAGATTAGGCCCTTGACTACACGAAGCCTAGATAGAAATGGACTTATATGAAATTTAGGAGAGGAGAATATTATTTAGCTGGGTCCGCTTCAAGAGAATTGAAAACAATCGCAAGAATTAAGGATAGGGTTGTACCTGGTATGCTAAGCCAAGATGAAATTAACGATGGAATTGAAATCTCCATGAAAAGATATGTAGAACCCATCCAAAAGCCAGAAAGGGTGCCCATTTTCATTTATCATGCATAATAAAGCATCGAAAGGACAGATACAAGTACCTGAGAATGGTCCAGAGCTTTATTAACACATATCATACAATTCATTTGAGAAGAGTTCCAACACAAGAACATTCACTCTGAGAAAATTTGATAATCATTGAAGTTTCACAGCCACATTCAGCTAAGTACCTTATTGTTGACAGGTAGATGTTTTCAGAAATGAAACATCCAAAAGACCTGTGTACTACAAACACAAATCAAACATATGGAGTGCTGCTTAAAAGTAACATCAAGCTGATAATTTCATAACAGTAGCAGCAAAACCAGCAATAACTTAACCAGCATACACTTGCTAACAATGACTCAATATCTGGAAAAGTATAAGAAAAAAAGGAATTTCATACTGTCAAAACCTGAATCCTGGACCCATGACTAGCAAAGCAGGAGCGGTGTCGTAAGGACACCTCACCTATACTAAATCCTAGAACATACATATCATAAAATAAATTATATAAAAATTCACAACGTTTCGTGAACTTCCAAAATATTTCATCATAAGAATAAAAACAAAAGAGTTGGTAATACTTATTACATTTAAATAAAATCCAAACATTAAATAAAACAGTGTAATAGTAAAACATCCAAGACATCGAATTAAAACAACTAAAAGGAAAGCCTCCCAGAACAAGTAAGGCATACCGACCAAAATTGAAAAAGCAGGAACACTCAACAAAGTACACTTGCTAACATAAACTAAGAACCTAAAATAAGATTAAAAATAAAGGGTGAGTTTAACTAACTCAGTGAGGAAATAACATTTAACATACATCTTAGATACTAATAATTTTCAAATCAATATATCTTGATATAAATATACATACTAAGTATATTAACATAAGATAGTGAAATACATGTCGGAGATCAAATGACACCCGAAGATAATCACTGTAGGAGGATCAGTTGCTACAGGTTGATGCCTCTCTTACCAGCTTGGTATACATACCATGTGCTCATAGACTAACTACTTTTCGTTAGCATGAAGTTATTGATAAGTATACCGATACTAGGACATAATAGATACTCGCATAATTATTAAAGCAATGTATATCATATCATATCGAATAGAATTTAATTCAATATAATGCAAGTGTAAATTCAAGAATGGATTACTACTTGAAAAATAAAGCAACACATAAATATTCAAGAAATTAACTAGTTGTACACATAATATAATCAACATATATATTTATTTATATCACATGCATATTAAATATTATTCCACTCACTTGAAAAATAAAAGCAAAAGACAAACAAAGACTACTTAAGATCATTAACGAATATGGAAAACACTTATAAACAACTTGAAGTAAAATAACATTAAAGATTAAAACTCTAAACTTAAAGACCAAAATGTAATTATAAAACCGAATTGATTCACCTGATCGATCCCAAACATAACCCAAACTGATCGAACCTAAGAGACTTGATAAAACTCTACTACCGGGTCAACCAGTTGACCAAAATGTCCAACCGGTCAACCTCCATCACAAGCCAGCTAGCTGGCCGGTTTAGACCAATCAATCAACCAGCAACAACCAGTCAACCAGTTGACCAGTTCAACCCAACCGGTCTTAAATTGACATTGGTAGGAGATAATCTAAAAATTGTTCCACCAGCAAAATACCTAATTCTTTTCTGTATAATATAACTCAATGATGATGAAAAAAACATGATTGCATATCTTATTAGAGCTCGCAGGTCACTTTCCAATATGGTGATATGGGCTTACATGTTAAATCATAAATTCTAACCCTCTGTGCAGGTTCTGCAGTCATCATAACTACACAAGTCATGAATTGAGAAGGCAACTCTAAAAAATCCTGTTAGTGCTAACAAATCTAAAAAACCAGAGAACTTTCATGCCTGTTTGCAGTTCCTGCTTGCTACTCAGAACAAATCAGCATTAGTCAATGAATCAACATACACATATCAAATGCAGTTTTGAAGCACTAACTTTGACAACATATATCTGGAGTAAATTTAATTTTTATTGAAATTTAATCAAATGATACAGCATGTTGTTTATTGATACAGAGCTACATTCTCATATATAAACATAAAGAGGTAGAAATGGAAAGAAAGTACAAAGAGAGGGGGGTATAAAACTACCCTCTTCTGAGAAAATAAATATCATTGCTACATGCCTATGCCATCATTTGCTTCAGCCTAAACCAATGCGAAGTAGAAATCTCCAAACTCTTCATAAGTGCATTCACTGGTTGGAGGGAGATTTCAAACGTTGATCCTGCCCATTTATCAAGCTTATTTGCCGTCGGAGTTTTGCTATATGAGCCTGCACCTAACAAGTCAAATCTAAACTTTCAATAATAGCCCGTAACACTTCCCTATGCCAAACAGTTTGCTCATGTGACTCATCAAGTTTTAGTGAAATTAGGATGCATGCAGCTAATGCAAAAAAAAAAAAAAAAAGACTCGTCTCTTTTATGTTTCATCATAAAACGCATCCATCAATGATGCAAAAAAATTGAAATTCAAACCACAATCAATTCCAATTTATTTTTGAACTCAATGTCAGATAAACCATAAAAAAGGAGAATAGTTCAGCACAATTGAATAAGAAATTTTAGGGTGATAAAGCAATATATGGGAAGAAATATTCACTATATGTTAGCTTCAAGGGACTAGTTTCTAGTTCATAGAAAAAAAAGTTATTCACTAGCCCTGTGAAAATTTTCTGAGTGGGAAACTACAGATTTATCAATACATTAAACTTTTGTTCACTAACTACTTAAGAAATCAGGAATTTGTGTGAACTTTTAAGATAAACAGATATCCAAATTATGCTTTCTTGCCCAGTAATACCCTGCTCCAAAATCAAATTCTGCGCAGCCCATCTAGAAGTCTTTCTGTAAAACAGAACTCCATGAGGTATTGATCTACCACTTTAATGTATTTATTGTGTAGTAGAGAGCCATTTTGCAGGAAATAGTGCCCTCCTATTGTCTTCTTTCATTCCTGCTGTCCCAGAGGCCAGTTTATTAATAGTTCAAATCCTTCTAACTAGCTAACCCATTAAGATGGCATATATCTTACTCCAAGCCAATGTTGAACAAGCATTAAGAAGGTGATATTTAACAAATATTACCACCCAACACACATTATTTTGAGTCATCAATAACAGGCCTAGAAGTTGGTTCATGTACTCCTGTTTGCATTCTCATATTCTTCCTTCCTGATAAAATTTCTTCTATAAGGGAAAAAAAAGAGAGAGAAAGAAATTCTTTCTGACCTGCTGACGAGCTGCAGCAAGTTGCAGCAGCTTATCTGCTTCAGAGAATTTCATAAACCACTGGGCTAGAGGATTATCTTTAGTGTCTCCTCTCTTCCTTTTACTCGTATCTTCAACCGGCACTGTAAGGAAACAAGAGGTTAATTTATCAATCCAATGGAAGGCAAAGAGCACTACTGGCAGTAGACAGCTAAGATACTTACTAGGAGGAGGCAAAGTAAAACCAGCAGGTAATCTGGGTAGATTTACAGCTGGATGACTCTGTACACGAGCTAAGAAACCCTCTGAAGGCTCCGGGAATACGATCTCATCATATGATTCTACAACAACGGGCTTCTTAATTGACACAGGGCCAGGTTCATCTTCTGGGTACAACTTCAAATGATGATATCTGTGAATAACTTAAGCCTTTAACAAACCAATTCTGAAGTTTGACCACTTTTAAGCTTTTCATTATATAAGGGAATGCAATATGATGTTGGTCCTAACTGAATGGAATTCATTCAACTGAATCACCACATATTTCCAATATTAGCAAATGAAAAGATCTGCAGTCATCACAGTCTTATTAAACTGGAAATCAAATCACTTTAGATGTTCAGTCAACTAATTGATTATTCCCAAACAAGTGATTAGATAAAGGGCCATATGTTTTAAGCTATATGCCACTAATACCTTGCTGCTGATGAATCGACCATGTCCAAGGAGCAGAGCATATATATTACTATGTTGCAAAGGGAGGAGAGGAATATGAAACCGAGTAGGATTTTGCTTCACATTATATATGGTTCTATCCTACCTTTCAATAATTTTACAGCAGTTCATGTTTGCCATGTACTCCAATAACACACAGAATGTCTTGCTACAAAATTAACAGGCCAAATCCATAGGTTCTAAAAACATTTTATACTGAAATGTGAATGACTTAATAGACAAAGGAACTCACAGGTTCAAAGGCTTATCACACACATCACTGTGAAAATACAGTGTAATGGCAATCTCAAATTCACCCCAGCCTGCTTCTGATAACTCAAAAGGAGGTGCCTCAATGACTCTTGTAGGATTATTGAAACTAGAATGAAGCTGAAAAACAGCTCGCTTTATCACTACACCAAGATCCTCGTTAGTGGCCCCACGTACATATATAGTCCACTTATGAGATTGATACCTGATTGACAAAATATTGATATCATTGATTCAAGCACACAGTGAACAAAAGAATGGACAGTAACTTGAAGATTAATTAACAATTTACTTACTCGTTAGACTTTTTTCCAAGCCAGAATGCTATGTTGCCATAAACTATTGGAATGCTGATTTCAACATCTTTGAGCTTCTTGTTCAAAATCTGTGCCGATTCCTAAAAGCAAATAAAACAGAGAAAGTAATGCAACAACGAGCAATGCCTCATGACTCCTAGTTTCTTATTACAGGTATTAGGCAACAATTCTAGTATGAATCGAAATCAAATACTATTAACTTAAACTACCCAAAGTTCATGAACATATAACACTCAGTTGACATAAAGCAGCAGGTTTATGGCTGAGATTGAAAAGAACGACCTTTGGTTTCTGTGTAACATCACTTCATGAATTCAATGAGATGCAACCATTCAGTTCACATCTGCAATAAAATTTTAAACTAGCAAATCCTATCCACAACACCAATGAACCAATCATTAGAAAAGCAGAGCTCTTTAAAGGAGTTTCAATAGACAGTTTTCATAACAACAAGTTTTAGCTTTCTGGGCACAATTATTTCAGTAAATCCAGTAATTATAAATATCCAAATCAAAATTAAATAAAAAAAGAATTCACATTCAATCATAACAAAAACCCCATAAACCCTAGTTAAGCAATAAAAAAGTCTTTCAATAGGGTTACTAAAAAACTGCATCAAGAAACAATTTTGAGCATCTATGCTACATTATCTTACTGATTTAAAGACGTGTAGTTGTCAAAATGAAAACAAAATCATAAAAAAAGTTAGTACCTTCTTTTCAGTGTTCTCTTCAGGTTTGCTCATTTTGGTTCTCTATGATTCGGGTGTGGGTCGTCTTATATCAACAGGATAATAATCTTATCCGTTCTATTTTGATGAAGATGAGCCGTTTGTCATACCCTTTTAACAACACCTTCTTGTGAGATAAACATCGGAGTTGTTGATTCCACAAAAATAGGGTTTGTTTTCTGAAAAATTAAAGTGACCGTTGGGTTGAAGAAGTAAATTGCCCACTGTTGATTCTAATAATATATCACACTTATTAGCCAATCAGAGGGAGAGGTGTCATTATTGGGCCAAAGTTATTGGTCCAAAGTTACTAATAAGGCCTTTTTCTTAGGTTAAGTCAGCGGCCCGCCAGACCAGAACTGGTTGAATTTTGTATTGAACTCTTCACCAGTGTTTACATTTTGAAGTAATTTTTAAAAAATATAATTTATTTATTTATTTTAATAATTTTTTTTAGATAATTTTGATGTGTTAATATCAAAAATAATTTTTAAAAAATAAAAAAATATTATTTTAGTGTGTTTTGAAATTAAAAGCACTTTTGAATAATAATCCTTTACCACACTTTCAAAACACACTAAAACTAGGTGGAATTTATTTATTTTTAAATAATATTATTTTTTTTTTTAAAAAAATCTTGAAATAATATTATTTTATTTTAAATTAAATTAATTAATTAAATTTTAAACTTCAAGTTTTGAACTAGTTCGCCATTATGTTATAACAATTGATAAATTAAAAATATAATTTATTCCAATTATGTCTAAAATTTAATGGAAAATAATAATAAGCACTGGTCTCTTCAGCTGTTCAAGGATATTTCCTCTAAAAAGAGAGATTTATATAAAAAAAATATCTTACATTTTTAATTAATGGTAATAATTTTGAAAATTTAGGGTTTCGTTGGCCATAAAATCAAATTCAAAAGGGATCAAAATGTGAGTATCATTTAGAAGTGGTATGATCTTAGCAAACCAAATGGATCTGTAGCTCTCATTTCACCAGCGTCCATGCTTTGTTCAACTCTCCAGACCCTACAAAGCGAATCAACTACACATCCCTGTTTCTCTCCCGCCTCCAAATCCTGCCATGTTGAAAACTTGCAAATCCTTCTCTATAGAACCACACTTAACATGCATTTCAATCAACGAACTGCGCAAAAGCACATCTTTCTCCTCATGATAAACCTTACGAGTCATCTGTGCAAGTCTACGCTTGCTTCCTTCCCCCTCCTGCACATGCCTTCAGACCGCTTTTTAACTGGTTAATACAAAATTGTTAACTAGGCCCTCATCCAGCAATTCAAGTTTTTGGGTTCAAATGGTTTTTTGATTTTGATATCTAAACGGTTATGAATTTAAATTTTACTACTTTCATTTTATGCAAGTTTCAGACATGTTTTAGTTTAGATATTTTTATGTCACCGTTAACATTTTTGCATAGAAATTAATCGAAGAACTGCTCACAAAAAAATTGACTATTGTTAACGAATTTAGCCTGAGCTGTGTAAGAATTGCTTTACTTTCAGTTAATGATTATGGTCTTACAGTTGACATGTTTAGAGGGGGCATGCAATTCAATTGACTATGAAGGAAAACCTGATCTTGCCTGTTAACAGAGAAACTGTTTCTTTTCTGTAATGTTTCTTACATGCATGAGGATATTTTTTCAATCCTTCTCATAAAGCTCAGCTAAAAAAGAGAGAAAATCATTTACATTGAATTGCATTTCCTACAAGGCAAAACTCTGTTCACTCTTCAGTGAATGACTTCAAGAATTCTCTCATGATCTGCTCAAGCTTGAAGTGACATGGATGAAAGTATCTTCTCTACAAGGAATTGTCAAACCACCCATTGGATGATCAAAACCAAACTCTTCTTCAGCTTTACTCAGCAAATCTTGAAATATAGGCTGGTTCAGATAGGATACTGGAACCACAAATCGCTTCTTTTCGGTCTCCCCAACGTATACTGCCACGAAACCTTTTGGCACATCAAAAGATTTTGAAGATCGGCGGAAAATTTGCTTGGCAAGGCTTCCAGTTAAACGAATTGCCATGGTCTACTTGTTGATTTTGGTGTGTAGAAGAAAATGAGGAAGCACCTGAGAGGTTTGTTGTTCAAGGAAAAGATCTCAGTAGAGAATGTGAAGGTCTGAGTTGAGGTGGTCTGGTCTGATAGAAAGTATGTTTATATAGATGAAATGTTCTCTATGAAATCAAGAGTTAGTGGCCGAGAATCACATACTGGGGTTTGCTCAAGACAGAGATCATGAGTATTGCGTGGTCCTGTCTTCCAACTACTCGGAAAATTTGGTGGATTGAGATAATTCGTATAAAACACAGTGTCCCACAACTACAGAGTTAGGCCATTGGAGGACCAGCTAAAGATTGGAAATGAACGGTTGAACGTCAATGCTGATATAAATGCAAAACAAGATGACCTGATGAGATTATGTATATGTTTGAGACAATTACATGTGCCATCTGAATTTTGTCATGCTGGGATCAGGGACATGCTTGGGACATCTACTTAGGGCATGATTTTGAAAACGAAGGAAGAAAGAAATGTGCAAGAGACACAGCCTTCTTTGACAAAGTCACCTAGCTAGCCTTTTCTCCTTCCGCAGTTCAAACATTGCATATAGATACGGTAACAGAAAAGTAGTTCCTGATATTCCAAAAGTCTGGCTTGAAGAACCTGAAAGGATCTAGCCTGTTCAAAATTGCAGACTATTATTCCCAAAATGTTTTCTCGACAACGAAGAATTTTTCTTGACCTAACATGGATTCAAAGTTGATTGTGATTTTCTATCAATGCACATCTATTTACCGTGACAACTGTAAACTGTAAAGGAACCAAGAAACTTGAAAATGCAGCCCTTTAGCTTTGCATTTTTGGATCGAATTTCAGTCTTGAATCGCCTCGCCTGAACGATGAGATGAAACTCTTGAGGATACAAATATGTACTTTGTCAGATGGAAAACTAACTTGATTGTTCATTAAGCTACAAAATTAATTTCTCCGACTTGTCTTTCATACCTCTTAAAAGTTAAGCAGAACTTCTCTTCTCTCTAACAACTAGCACATTAATTTGATTGAGTTCAATGTCTAAATTTCTGAGCACTGACAATGCATTCATTACAGATTTTGTGGAGGATGAACGCTGAGAATACTAAGAACATAAAGCTATACTTATCTCCAATATAAGCATAGATTATCTACTTTCATCTCCCTAGTACATCAACAAGGAAGAAAATCCCCTGTTACTGTTAATCATTCAGAACCAAATTAATGTTTGAGTCATGAATTTAATAAGAAATGATGAGAGACACTGACTTACGAGCTCCATTTAGATTAAGCACACCATAATTTATGGCAATTCCAATTAATAAATTGGGGAGATAGTATAAAATTTCAATTTAATACCAGGAGGAAGCTAAAGGCATGTACTGCAGGGCATTGAGTACGATGATAAGACTGAAAATTTGGTAAGAAAAGCAACAGTTGCTGGTAAAATCTTTCCCATTCAGTGAAAGGTAAAATCTTTCCCATTCAGTGAAAATTTGATATTACTTGAAAATATTTACATTTAATTGACAATTCCTGCCATACAAAATTGTTTTTCTGTGATTTGTTCTTATGATCTACCCAAGCTAGAAGTGACATCAAGGAAAGTCTCTTCGTCGCAAGGAATCGTTAAACCACCCATTGGATGATCAAAACCGAACTCCTCAGCTTTACATAGCAAATCCTGAAACAAAGGTTGATTCAAATAGGAAACTGGAACCAGAAATCTCTTCTTGTCAGCTTCCCCAACATATAACGCTATGAAACCTTTCTGTACATCCAAAGACTTCGATGAAGATTGACGGGGGATTTTCTTGGCAAGAACACTAGGAAAACGAATTGCCATTGTTTCTTTTTTGACGTATCTCTAAAGTAAAACTTAGCAGGTTTGTTGTTCAAAGGAAAAGTAATCAGTGGAGAATGTGAAAAAGTGGTTGGTTGTGAGCCAAGTATGTGGACATGTATATATAGGTGAAAATGGCATGTTCAAAATCCTCCCATTTATGGAGTTAGCGGCCAAGAGACGTTGGGATGGGGTCATTTTGACATAGCTCATGAAGGTATCACATGGTCCTGTCTTCCAACTATTCAACAAATACAAGGGACTTGGAAAATTCATATCCGTCATATTGGGTCTCTATGTTGGAAAACAACATATGCCCTACAACCACACAGACGAGTCTACGGAGGAGAAGCTAAAGATTGTGAAGGGACGGTTTGATATCAACATTGACATAAATTTCTCTGAAGTAATGCTTGGGTTAGGTACGTATATGGTTAAGACAGGATTAATAGTTTTCTCAACGTAAATGGCCATGTGACCAGAAACATGCTGCGACATCTAATGTGGCATGTACTGAGGCTGAATCAACAAGACATCTAGATGTAGACTGGGATCTAGCCATGGATTGTGTTTGTGCAAAGACAATAATCTAGAAGGTTAGTCGGTCAGCTGAAATAACGTGTCGTGTAATCCAGAGAGAACTTGTTTTCAATTGATAAAAGTAGGTTCAAAACAAAATATATATATATATATATATATATATATATATATATATATATATATATATATCTTCTTTATGGCAAAGGTTGTTTTCATTGAAAGAATGTGGAGTTGACTTTGTCTTTCAGGATAATTCATTATCTTCTTTAGAAGGAAGAGTATTATTCTATATGTTAGAGCCTGCTCCATTGAATGCCAGAGCTTTTGGTTGATTTTGTCTTTCAGGATAATTCATTATCTCTTTAAAATGCAAGACCTTCTTGAGATGTCTGACACGTCTTAAAATAAAATAAAATCAGGGTTCAACACATGCGGATGAGATTCAGGAACTTCACAGGGAGAAAGCTGTTGTTTGTAAAAGTGGATAGACGGCTGGACAAGCAAGAATTTCCTCGTGATTGTATGTATACAGTGCAAAAGAAGAATCGCAAGGAATCCCATAATTAACTTCTCTTTTTATACGATTCAAACCGAACTTGATTTTGAAGAAGGAATGAAGGGTCTTTAATTTTCAGATTGATCTTTCATACGGCTTGAAATTGAACCAGAACATTTTGAATTTTTCATCTTTGAACAGATACATGCATGTTAATCGAAAGCCTCAGACAAGATAATTAACTGAACAGGTGTAAAAATATTCTACTAGGAACAGGGTTAGTGTAAGACTGCAATTCAATTAGCTATTAGGAAGAAATTTTTTCAAAAGAGTTGGGAAAGTAAGCTTGTAGGTTTTTTGAACTAGAAAAACAGAAACTAAAGAGAAAATTTGAGTGAAATTTCCTAGTCTTTCATTTGAGTGTTCTACCACTTGCAGGATACATAACTGATATATATAAAGAGAAAGCTTGGATACTAGAGACTTCTACATATAGAAGTCAATACATAATCTGACAGACTTCCAGCTTTTACTTAGAAACTTGTTCAAAATCATATCTCCTGCAATCTCAGACCATACTCCATACATATCAGATTTCATATCAGTTCAGGTCCCAAAATATCAGTACACATACTAAACATGTATACTGCAGAGTATTTAGAAAAAGTTTCATTATCCTTACAAGACTAAATAGATCATTAATTATTTGAGAGAGAATTGCAGAATAAGAGAGGGAAAACAACCACTTCGGTATAAAATATATTTCTCATTTCGCAAGAATTAGTAAAAAAAAATTATTTACACCCAATCGGCAATTCCTGCCATGCAAAATTGTTCTGTGTGATCAGTTAAATTACCCCTTATAATCTACTCAAGCTAGAAGTTACATCAAGGAAAGTATCTTCCGCACAGGGAATAGTCAATCCACCCATTGGATGATCAAAACCAAACTCCTCTTCAGCTTTACTTAGCAAATCTTGAAATGAAGCCTGGTTCAAATATGATACTGGAACCACAAATCGCTTCTTCTCAGTTTCCCCAACGTAAACTGCTAGGAAACCTTTTGGAACATCTGAAGACTTTGAAGCTGCTTTATTGGCGCATGAAACAGGCCGACGGAGGCTTTGTTTAGCCAGAAACCCAAGCAAACGAATAGCCATTGTCACTTTAATGTTGATGTATCTAATTCAGAAGAAACTAATCAGCAGATTTTTGGTTGAAGGAATACGAGTAAAGAATGTGAAGACTTGTTTGGTTATGAGCCAAATATTTCGATGGTATATATATAGGTCATGATGAAACGGTATGTTCAAAATCCTCATCAATCTGAAGTTGATATATGGACAAGAAACAATTGGATGGGGTCTGCAATTTAGACATAGCTCATAAGATCATCACATGGTCCTGTCTTCTAACTGGTCAACAGATACAGGGGACTTCGGAAAATTCATGTCCATCATATTGGGTCTATATGTTGGAAAACATCATATGCTCTACCACCACACAGACAAGCCTTTGGAGGAGAAGTTAAAGATTGTGAGGGACAGTTGGATATCAATAATGCTGATATTATAGATGTAAATCTAAGGTAACTTGGACTAGGTACATGTCCAGGAAAATCAGTAGATGCTCTCAACCTACTTGATTCCGCGATTAGAGACATCCTTGCGACAACTAATTAATTTGAGGCTTGTAATCAGATGGAGGCAGAATAGATAAATTAGATGTTAGATGTTACTGTAACGTATCTCCCCTAGAACATAAATTTAAAGGACGAAAATGAACAATTGGCAATTGTCTAATGCCATTATCTATAACAGAAGCTGAACAGCATTAGCAAACATTAGAATATATAGCAATCCTTTAGACCACATACGAACTTCAAGTCCGTGTTTGAACACCTCGCATGTTATGCAGCTCACCAATGACGATAATTATCGTCATAACTTGTGTAGTGGATCATGGGATTGACCGAGTGCGACGGTGCAGCTGCCGCCCCTGGCTGCATCCCCCCATATGGGGGTAAGAAGGGTGGCCTTGGCATATACATTGGTTGTGGAGGCACCGGTTGTCTTGGTCTTCCATACATCGATATTGGTCTATTGAAATGGCTTCCATTAAATGGTCTCGAGGATCCAAATTGATCCATAGGTAATTGGCTACCATAAAATGGCTGTGAGGATCCAAATTCATGCATAGCTAATTGGTTTCCATATATTGGCTTTGATGATCCAAATTCATTCATAGGTATCCTTGGAGCATGCCACTTATTGTCCGCATTAGCTTCTGCAACCAAAGATCTAGCCCTCGGTTTGTTTCCGAATATTATTTTACCAAGCCAACACCATTTACCCTTCTTGCTGTCTCTCGCGACGTACATGTTAGGGTTATCATGAAAAAACCTGTTGGCGGGTACTGCGCCGGGAACTGAATCGCTCTTCCTATAATAATTTTTATTCAAATTAGTTTCATCCTTGTCGTGGCCACCACCACTCTCCATGGGTTCTTTCTGAAAGGAAAAAAGTTCTGCCTTTTTTCCCCACTCAGCGAACTTCTCTAGAATTACCCCAGGCTCAACACTGCCGGAAACGATCACCAAATCTTTTGCTGTGTCGATGGTGATGGAATTCACCCCTAGCAATTAGGCACAATTTTTAAGAAGGAAACGCTTGCAAAAATATTATTACAAGGCACACAGACAAATCCATGAAACTGTAAGAAAATAATAATATAAAAACCTTTGATTTTCTGCAACTTTTCCTTGGCTCTCAGCGTGCATCTTGAACAGCAACTTAAATGCACTTTCACAGTGAAAACCTGAAAAAAAAAAAAAAAACAAAACAAAAGGGCCAACCAAAAGAATAGATTTCATAAACAAATTGTTAAAGTTAAAAGGATGAATTCATAAATTAAAGCAGGGATGTACCATTTATTTTTTACATGAAAACAGAAGAAGAAAAAGTGACCTATATATACAAATTAAATAGATATGCAAGGAGCTAGAGAAAGGAATTACAGGGACAGCCATTGGAATTACTGTGGTGTTTTGGAAGGTAAGAAGGCAGTTTCTTTTGAAGACAAAGTGATAACTTCAATGGAGAACTCGTTAGGTTTTATATTTATATACAGGATTAGGGTTTTGCTTGATCTTTACGTATAATTTCTAATTAATAGGGCAGTTAATTCGTTCAAAATCTAGTATCGGGTGTTCCCATAATTGAAAATTAAGTGCAATTAATTAATTAATTAGTAGAAATAAATTAAATCTTGTTAGATATCATGCACGCAACTTCTTTATTTATTTTTCATCTTTGATAGAATGCATGTTGGCCTCCATGCATGTATTTTGAGTATAATAAGGAATTGAAGTTCATTCAATTATTATGAAAATTAAATCCATAATTTTTTTCAATTCAAAGAATTTTCTCATAGAAAAATTCTATACTAAATGAATCTTTTTTATACCATTTCCCCCCTGATAAATCTTTTATTTCTTTTTCACCACCTTAACATGATTTTTTTTTTTACACATAGCCGCCTAATTAGGTGGGAGTAAGTGAGTAATTATTGTCTGAGTATTTAATGCTGAACCGATATTTTCTCTGCAAATAATTAAAGCACCTAGTTTATATCAATAAAAGGGAGATTTTAATTTCTGTAATTAACAATATTTAGTCATGGATTCTGATTTTGCTAAATTACATAAATGGAAATGAAATTATAATTAGACTCAAATGAACGGGAAGTTTCACATTGGGCTGGAATTTGTGTATCGTTGGCAGTGAGAGTACCCGATCCATGGGCTCTAGGAGGGCACGTAGTTAACCTGCGCACTAGTACAGACATCAAACCTTGTTTTCCGAACCATCTATATATGGAGCCCATAGATCCCAGCCATCCCAGAAAATGGAGCCTGGCAAGGTTAGACCCATTATGCCATTGTTGGTGGAATCGATGAAGGGAAGGACATGCTGTGAGATCAAATTGGAGGCAGAACATTTAGCCAAAAAAACATTTACATAGAATTGGAAAATCCTGCCAACAAAAATTGTTTTTCTCTAATTATTAGATTAACAGCCTCTCTTGTAAGTTAGAATCTACTCAAGCTAGAGGTGACATGAAGGAAAGTCTCTTCGGGACAAGGAATGGTTAAACCACCCATTGGATGATCAAAGCCGAATTCCTCCTCAGCCTTACTCAGCAAATCTTGAAATGAAGGCTGGTTCAAATAGGAAACTGGAACCACAAATCTCTTCTTCTCGGTTTCTCCCACATAAACAGCTAGGAAACCTTTCGGTACATCCAAATACTTTGATGAAGCTTTATTTGCTGTCGAGAAAGACCTACGGAGACTCTGTTTAGCCAGACCAGGCAGACGAATAGCCATTATGTCTTTCTTGATTGTAGAACAGAAATTCTCAGGTTGAAGGGAGTAGTAGATCGGTAGAGAATGTGAAGGCTTGGCTGTGGGTACGAGCGATGGATATGGATATGTTTATATAGGTGGAATGGTACGTTAAAAATCCTGCAGAGTGTGGGATATGTGGCCAAGAAACATTTAGCAGAGTTCTGTTTACGACATTGGTCATAAATATATCACATGGGCCTGTCTTTCTACGATTCAACATATGTAAGGGACTGAGAAAATTCTTATCTTCAAATGACGAAAAATCAACAATCTGCCCTATAACTATAGTGAAAAGCCAATAAAGGACCAGCTAAAGATTTGGAAAAGGACAGTTGGATATGAATGTTGGTATGGATGCAAAACTAAGCGACCCCATTGGATTTTGCATGAATAAGCATTCTCAGTATGAGAAAAAGAAGGAAGGTATGTGAATTAAAAGAGAGAGGAGAAGCTGAGGATTGAGTTTTTGATGTAGAAAGTTAAAGAGAGTAAGATCCAATTCGTGTTTGTAAGAAGATATTATTATGTTCTTCGTACTAGGAAATACAAGAAATACTTGTTTGATTATGGTCTTTGTTGCTGCACATTATGCCTGTAGTTAATAAACCCGGCATAACCAGGTGATTGATCGAGAAACTTGCAATCTAGAATTGAGTTTTATTTTGAATAAAAGAAAGTTATTATCTTAATGAATTCACCCAATAACTCATGAGTTAATTCGATAACCCAGTTACTTGAAATCCTTTTTCGAGTCACACCTCGGATTAAGTCCGACAACAATGATTATCATCAAGAGAATTATGAGACAATCATAAAAGAGGACCCCACTTGAAATTCATGAATTGCAGAAAGAAGATCATTTCTGTGGATGAAATTAGAATGCAGGACAAGCTTCAGACATCTAGTTTGGTAATGATGTGAATGTGTCCGGCCTCGACCAAAATTTTCTTGTCATTAATTTCCCTCGAGATGCATGGTTAAAAACAGAAAGGCTAGCCTTGGTAAATCTGCAGTCGAAGCTTTATTCACCAGCATTTATTGCTTTAGCAGAAAAACTCTTACATGGATCACAAAAAGTAAAGGAAAAGAAGAAGAAGTTCTTGCCAGACAAGGCCTTGTGAAGAGCAGGTGAAGTAGGTGGCAATGCTCCTCCCTTTTAGAACCTATCCCACATTTCAGAAATCTTGTTCGTACTGCAGTTTATGAAATTAATTCTGATAATTGACTGCTTAATTGTTTTTATCCATCAAATATATAATGTGGTTGCCACCAAGACAGTAATTTTTTTCTGTGTGTTGAGACTTGAGAGAAAGCAACAATGCTAGCCTCAAGAACATTCCAACATATGTTATATATGAGCCTTGCTATGTATTCATTGTGGTACTGGTAAAGCCGCATATCCATTCATTTACGAGCTTTCAAACAATATTAAAGGAAGATTAACCAACGTTAAACTAACAGAAATTAAAGAAGTGTATGCTGCTTAAACAATCGATGGCAATATGCAACCTAATAAGAAAACAAATCAAGAACTTGATCAAATAATTTTTGGCCATTTGTATCAGTTAATCCAATCATTATGGGAATAATATTCAATGATATTGAATTGATTACGAGGGAAAACAAAGAAAGTTTCTCATTTTTGAAATTGTTTGATTCTATAACAGAAAAATATAGTTATCAAAGTGTGGATTCACATCAAATTGGCAATTCATGCCAAACAAGATTATTCTATCTGATTAGTATGATTGCCTCTATTTTATGATCTAGTCAAGCTAGAAAGGACATCAATGGATGTATCTTCTCTGCAAGGAATTTCAAACCAGCCTTTGGATGACTAAAACCGAACTCCTCTTCAGCTTTATTAAGCAAATCTTGAAATGAAGGCTCATTCGGATAGGACAATGGAACTACAGATCGCTTCTTCTCTATTTCACCGATGCAAACAGCTAAAAATCCTTTTGGTATATCTAAAGATCTTGAAGCACATCATGTACCTTGGCAATGACCATCATAGCAGAACATGGTTTTTTAAGTAATTAGCCTCAACATCTATTGCTGTAAAAATTGTAACAGCTAGAGGAACAGATCAGTGATTACACTAAATATTGTACGTCTGTCTCTAAATTTTCCTTACTTTGTTTTAACTCTACAGGTATCGGTATGAACACAAGTTCTTAATATTTGACATGATGCAATCAAAGTAAACTTGACTTCTTGAGGCCTTTGTCTGTGATGAGCTGATGCCTGGCACCATAAACATGTTACTTTATTGTTACTACAGCAACATATAAAAAGACTGCCCAAATCCAGTTTCAGATGAAGAGTTTTTTTAAAATTTTTTGGTTATGGGGGGTAAGTAATTAAAGCAATGATCATGGAGTAGCGCATTTAACGAACGTAAGACAACACGACAGAAATTTGCAAGAGAACAATATATAGCCATGAGAAAATTAAAGAACTCATTGATTAATGCATTCACTCTCAAATTTGAAATACAATTTGAGAAGACAGCAGTAGTACTGTGAACCTTGTTCATTTCCCTTAAGGAAGAAAAAAGGTATCCGAGAAAAGGTCTGTAGTCTTAAGTCCTCAGTGTCTTATTTGCAAAAAATGTGCTTGAGTCAATCTCCGCCACTATCTGCTTTCATGACTAACTTAAGCAAGAAATGACATCCATGAAAATCTCTTCTCTGCAAGGAATAGTGAGACCGCCCATTGGATGATCATATCCTAATTGTTCTTCAGCTTGGCTAAGGAAGTCTTGAAAAATAGGTTGGTTTCAAGTATGGTACTGGAATTACAAATCGCTTCTTTTGGATTTCTCCAAAAAATTGTATTCGAGCTGAAATGCATAGGAGGAAAACATGAGCACGTCAGATTCATTTTCACAACAAAGTAAATGAAGATAAAGGAAATATGAAATTTCGTATTCCATCCATTATACGTTACATGTCAAGTCTGCAATGATAAAAGTCCTATTTCAACTCATTTTCTCCCTTGTGCTAATTGAATGGATCAACTTTCCAGACTAGATTTGTCCTCCCTTGAGTCTCCATCTCCACTTTCCTTGTAGGGCCATGTCCAAGGCACTCTCACAGACATAGTTATGAAACCAAAGAAAATTATCAGTTCTGACAACAAATTTGTCTGGCAATCCAGTTTTCTGGGGACCATTGTTGAATAGTTGTTGTAGATGCTCTACTTGTCAAGTGACCCATTTGGCCATTTATATCACAAACTACCAAACTGGATCGGCTTTTAGCCTTGTGTTCTTACACCTACCATATGCCAAGTAATCAGATTATGAAAGGATACAGGATTCTATTCTGTGCTCCTGCATATTAAAATTCATATTGTGGCTGATGAGACTAAGACAGAAGCTTTAAGTAAAGAACTTCCATGAGCAACTCAGAGCGCTGAAGAAGCATGGATCTTCTTATTGGGTCATTAATCGAACTAAGTGATCAAGCACTATAAAGTCAGACAAGCTATCCACACAATGCAGCCTCATAAATCAGATTGTAACCATAAGGAGATACTGCAGAAAATCAAGCTGTTAACTAATTAATGGATGGTGCCTACAAGCGTTCCTTCATCAACTATATCTTTTTACATCCATACAATTCATGCACTTCAAGGAAATGCAATGTCGTCGAAGAGTATTGCTCTTTTGAACAACATCACGTTTGAAGTGAGAAGAAAAAACATAACTGTAGCCTGTACGTAGGAAACCCTTCCAAGGCAAAGATCAAGAAAAAATATATATTCTTTGTTTTTTGATTAACCAAGTCAGCAAAGTTATAAGTGAAAGGCAAGACATCAAAAGGAAAATATTTCTGAATCTCATGAACAAAAAAGTGTCAGTAATGCTTTCCTTTTCGTTTATACAACAAGGTTGGATCCATGGTTTGTGGAGGGGACAAATATTTCTCCTTCTCCAGGACTAGAGAGAGTAAATTCTGTACATGATATTTGGAATGTATTCTACATCCTACAAAATTGTTTTCTCTAATCTATGTTAGTCCTTCAGGCTAGAGGTGAGATCGATAAAGATGTCTTCTCGACAAGGGATCGTAAGGCCACCCATTGGATGTTCGAATCCAAATTCTTCTTCAGCTTTACTTAGTAGGTCCTGAAATGAAGGTTGGTTCAAGTATGATACTGGAATCACAAATCTTTTCTTCTCTTCTTCTCCAACATATACTGCAATGTAGCCTTTTCGGACATCTTTAGCCGCAGATGATCCTCGAAGAATATTTTGCTTAACTTGATGAATACGGGGCAAGCGAATTGCCATCATTTTGTTTGGATGTGTGTTAGAACAATCTGAAGATTATAAAGGTTTCAGCAAAGAGACGAGAGCTCTGATACTTGATGAGAATGTAAAGGCTGCAATTGTGTGTATATATAGATGAAGTAATAGGCAAGGAAAATCATTTTTTATGTGGATCAGTGTCGCAAAGGCATTTGGATGGGGTCTGATGGAAGACATGAACTTATGAGGGATCACATGGTATTGTTTTCTGACTCATCATCAAGATGAGATCCGAAGCAAGTCCTTGATAATTAATGCTCGCAGTTTCCTGATTAAAACAGTTTGAAAAATTGCAGTAACATTTGGTTTTCCTACTGTGAAACATTTTCATTTTCCTGAGGAAGAAAAAATGGGATTAGCAGAAGCATGTATAACTATCTACTTGAACTGTGTTAGCCTCTCAACAAAAAAGAAAAAAAAAAGGAACAAATGGCTGCAATGAAAATGTCTTCTCTACAAGGAATTGTGAGATCTCCCATCGGATGATCATAATATCCAAATTCTTCTTCAGTTTGATTCAGGAAGTCTTGAAATATAGGCTGGTTCAAATATGATATTGGAAATACAAATCGCTTCTTTTGGATTTCTTCAACATAAACTGATGGGCAGCCCTTTGGCACATTTGAAGCTGCTTAGCTTCTTGCAGATGAAGACTGCGGACGAATTTGTTTAGCACGTACACTGGCAGTCGAAAGAAAACCCATTATTTCAAATCTAAGAAGACTTGTTAAGCAAAGGAACTTTTGATTCTAAAGGATCTGACGGCTTGAATTGCTCGTCAGCCTAATTTCATGGATGCAAGGTTTACATGATACAAAGCGCTTAATGCAAGAAGCTGGTCGCCAAGAGGCCCTTGAATGTGGAGTAGTCAAGAGATCAACTCATGAGTCATCACATGGTTTTGTCTCCAATCTAACTATCAAGCATACAGGTAGGACTGGCCACAATTCATTTCTGCGAAACGTTATGACCCCACTGCTTCTATGAACTATATAGGTCTACTTCCATTCCAAGTTATTTAAGGAGGATGATCTGATTGTCCAATTGACAATATAAGCTTATATTTTCTTTCTGTTCTTCATATCTGACACTTTGCCTGTCATTTATTTTGTAATTTTAAGGCAAGATATCCATTGAATTTTTTCTATTTAGATTATCATATGTTTATCAAATTCAAAGATTTGAAGCTATAGTCCTTACGTAATCTTCTTGGAAGAAAAAAAAAAAAAAAAAAAACTAGAATCTAGCTGCATGGAAAAGTGCTTAGCTGACATCCTCAATCCAAACTTCATACAAGCATGTCTAATTTCCTGCAATTAGTATAAAACCAGAAAGTGTTACCTAAGAACCTTTTCTATAGGTAAGAGAAAAACCATCAATAGCATAACTTGAGTAGCAACTGGAAGCTCTGAGAGCTACACTCGTATCATTTCCGACACACTAATTTCATATCAATGAAAAAACTGGCTCTTCTTCCAAAAAATTAATAAACTTGGCTTGACAGATGACAGTGCACAATGAAGTTCACATGGCCTTGCCCTGCTGCCAGCACTGATGATTAGCCAACTTGATACATCATTGTACGGGGATGCGTTTACTTCGAGGAGGGATCACTAACTAAATCTAGTATGATAGATGATTGATCATTTTCAAGAGGTCCCCCTTTGCAATGTGCCAAACATGGCCTCATACGTTTCACAGGAGGATTGCCCAGAACTTACAGTCACCCAACGCAGCTGGAGAGGACACAATGAAGTTCACATGGCCTTACCCTACTGCCATCAATGATGATTAGCCAACTCGATATATCATCGTACGGAGATGTTTTTACTTTGAGGAGGGATCACCAACAATATCTAGTCTGCTAAGTGAGTGATCAATTTCAAGAGGTCTCCATTTCTCATTTGTGTCAAACGTGGCTTTACACGTTCCATAGGAGGATTGCCTAGAATTTGCAGTCAGCCAAGACCAACCTCGTGGTTATATGGTTAATGGTAATGGGTGTCAATTTGTCATCATTGAATGATTTGAAGTTAAATTTCCGCAGTATCTCTCTTTCTTGAACATACGAGCTGAAATGCTTAACAGAACATAAGCATATCAGATTTATTTGTAATCAAGTACAACGAAGTTGATGAAGATAAACAAATTATGAAATTTATCCATCCATTATATTTGATCATGACATGTCAATTCTGCAATAAGAGAAGACTTATTTCATTTCACTTTCTCCCTTATTGATAAATGAATGCATCAACTTTCCGGATTATATTTGTCCTAACTCCTATTTAAGTCTCCATCACCACTTGCCCCGTGGGAGTTAGGACTGACGTACTAGGAACTCTCATAATAACGAAATTATAAAAGATTATCACTTGTGAAAACAAAGTTGATGAGTGGCAGCAATAATTTCAGGGGACCGTTGTTGAACAGTTGCTGCATATGCTCTTCTTCCTAAATGGCCCTTATACACCAGTTGTTACTTAACTGGACCGGGTTTGGCCGAGTGCTCTGACACCTAGCATGTGCCTATTAATCAGATTAGGAAAGGATCAAGGCTTCTATTCTATGCTATTGCATATTAAAATTAAAGAGTGGCTGAGACTACCAGAGAAGTCTACAGCTGAATCTGTGCCTTTGGCTGCAGTAATTGTCCCACTCTACGTTGATGCTTTCAATAATAGATGATGAGAAAAGTAAACAGTAACAGACTCCAGAACCAGTTCTTTTAAAAAAAAATATAACGTTGAAGGTGGCACCAGGAGATTCCAGCCTTCCAGTTCCACCATTTAAGTCTATCATCTTACAGAACAAGCCTCTAGAAGTTCCCAGGAAGCTGTGTTCCCTACTCAAAAGAGCATTTATTACCATTCAAGTGCAATGTGCGACGTGTAATGTGGATAGACAACATTTTAATTAGCAGGTGATGACAGTGCTTTGGTGTTCGGTCTCGTGAAATCAGACGTAAGATTGGCTAATTTAGGCTTCCGTCTGTCATGAACTGGTTCACTAATAGCAGAATGATGTTTGCTTAGTTCAGTCCACTTACAAGACAATCTCTAGAACAACCAGCATATAGGACAGGAAAGGGCTACCACAAAATAAACTCCTGCTACTGAAGATTTTTTTTTTTTTTTGAGGAATATAATTCAAACAAAATGCAGTAACTCATGCAAAGGAAATTAACAAGAGAACAATAGAATATGATGGAAAACTTTCATTGATTAGTTCTAGCAATTTCCTAATTGAAATACAATCTGACCAAAAGGCAATAGCATCCAGTTTTGCTATACCATGAAACAAGTTCATTCCCCTGAGGAAGAAAAAACTACAAAGAAACAAAGGTCTGTACATGAAACGCATTAATGTTATCATTACAAAACCGTGTCAGAGTTTTTCTATACCATTATCAGCTTTCATGACTGATTTAAGGAAGAAATGACTAGATGAAAAATGTCTTCTCTGCATGGGATTGTGAGACCGCCCATGGGATGATGATATCCGAACTCTTCTTCAGCTTGACGTAGCAAGTATTGAAATAGTGGTTGGTTCAGGTATGATACTGGAATTATGAATCTCTTCTTTTGGATTTCTCCAACATAGACTGCAAGGCAACCCTTTGGCACATTTGAAGCTATTTGGCTTGCTGCAGATGGAGATAGCTGAAGAATTTGCTTAGCACGTGTAATAGCACACAAACGGAAACCCATTATTTGATATGAATGAGAAGGAAATAGTTCTTGAGAGAGATGCTGAACAATTTTTATTCTGAAGAACGTGAAGACTTGTGTTGCTTGTGAACCTAAATGTGTGTGTGTATTTATAAAGATGCATGGGTATATTGCTAGAGATCCCCTATTGCATGTAGCCAGTGGTGCAGAGGCCCTTGCAAGAGGTCTAGTCAAGAAATTAGCTCACGAGCCATCACATGGTTGTCTTCTACCTAATCATCAAGAGTACAGGTCTGACTGGCCACTGTTCATTTCTGTGAAACATCATGACCCCACTGCTTCTACGAACTACTTAGGTCTGCTTCAATTTGAAGTTATTCGAAGAGGATAAATTAAAACTAGCAAATCCAAATCACAAAATAAACAGATATCTTCTGTTTTTTTCTCTGCATCAGGACAAGCTTTAAGCATGAAATTCTGTGTGTTAAAAACATGTCCTGTACATGAATTTTTGATTCAGATATGGATCTTTTTCATCAAATTCAAATCAATACAATGCCTCGAAACATTTTCTTGGGAAAAATAAATAAATAATGGAGTCGAATTAAGGGAATTGAGCTGACATCCTCAGTTTAAAGACTATACCTGCATTCCAGATCGCTCTGCAATAAGTAGTATAGAACCTGAGAGTGGTAGCAAAGAACCTCAATCCACAGGTAATGAGAAAAGGTACAGGTATCATAGCTTGTAGGGGAATTGGAAACACAGAGACTTTAACTCAGCATATATGACATCCTGATTTTCACAAGTTCAATAATTGAACTTTACGGAAAGACCGCCATGAATGAAGCTCACATGGTCATGCCCTACTGCCAGTTCTCACCACTAGCCACATTAATACATCATCATGCGAAGATGCTTTTTCCTCAAGAAGGTACCAGGAACAGTATCTAGTATGATAGATGAGAAATCATATTCAAGACGTTCTTTTTACCAAGATACTGTCACCATTACAGACCTGCGGGTACATGCGTAGTACAGAAGACAGTCAGCCAAGAAAGACATTTCTCAGAAACAACTTCAATAGCTGTGATGGCACGAGTGTCTATTAGGTATTATCGATAGATTATAACGTTCAGCAGCATTTCTCTCTCCAAGAAGAAACAATTGGTG
This sequence comes from Populus alba, assembly GCF_005239225.2. Taxonomy (NCBI): domain Eukaryota; kingdom Viridiplantae; phylum Streptophyta; class Magnoliopsida; order Malpighiales; family Salicaceae; genus Populus; species Populus alba. The sequence goes on from NC_133292.1 coordinate 10,406,727, forward strand.
AGTCAAGCTATGTAGACGATAAGGTTGAGTTTGAAACAAAGTCAGCAACATAGAGCCTTGGCTGCCAACTAAAGAACCGAGTTCTCTGTTTCACTTTATTCATCCATGTTTCGAATAATAATATTTATATAAACACAAAGGTATTTTATAAACCTTTACAAAAACTCCTAACAGAATAAAAAATAAATCTTGTAAGTGATAGACTTTGAATATAACAGACTAACGTAGAGTTTTTAATCACAACTACTTACGAGATAAATATAATAATCTTCTGATAACTATAACAATCTTCTACACAAGCAAATATGCAGGAGAAGATTATGGAAGATAGTGTATCTTGATATGTTAATCATTACGTAGTAATTTTAAAGTACTATAATTTAGCTATTATGTTATACTACAACTATATAAAAACTATCCTTGTAGCTGACGTTGAGAGATAATAAAATATAGCATCTTCAACTCAATTATTGTTCGCTATATGGTATCAGAGCTATAAAAAAAGACTAACTCTTAACATGGCTACCTCTTCTTCCTCTCCCATGCCAAATATTACTTCTATCAAACTGACAGATGATAACTACCCTCTTCAGAAGGCACAATTAGTGCCTTATTTTCGTGGACAAGAATTATATGGATATCTTGACGGAAAAATTCCGAATCCCTTACCATTTATTACTACTATACATCCCGATACTAGAGAACTTACTCAAATTGCAAATGCTGCTTATTCTCATTGGGTACGACATGAAAATCTTATTCTGAGCACTCTTACATCTTCTATAACTGAAGGTGTTCTCACTCAAGTGATTTCTTATACCACCTCTCATGTTGTTTGGCAAGCTCTTGCGGTTCATTTCTTTTCTGAATCTAAAGCTCGTATCTTGCACATTCATATCCTATGTTCTTGCTGGCCTAGGACACAATTATGATAGCTTCATGTCCTCCATTTATGCACGAGCAGATCAGGTCACTCTCGAGGAAGCTTATTCCTTGTTAATAGTAACAGAGGCTCGCCTAGCACGTCATCATCTGTCTACGACAACCCTGAATATTCTATTAAATAATCGCCATTACCATTGTTAATAAAACCGCGTTTTTTTAATTTTAAATACTTTTCTCTCTCTTGTATTATTTTTCAAAAACTTTTATCTGTATGATGTATAAGTAATCACTTTCAGGCCCTTTTACCCTCTGTACTAAATATAGCCTTCTACGGTCTACACTATACAGAATATTAAGCTGTCTGTTACCGACACAGACCTGCAGGCTGCAGGTACATTCATAGCAGTGCTTGCTGTCAACTTACAATAGTACAAAGGTAAACCTGTGTTCAGTAAAACGTTGGAAGATAGAGCTCCTCAGAATCTCTTTTCACGAACAAAAACTTGGTGGGTGAAGCTGACAAGTATAGGAGCTAAAATGCTTAGCAGAGCATAATTAAGCATATCAAATTTATTTGTAATTGAGTACCACAAATTACATGAAGCCGAAACAAAGATGAAAAATTCGTAAAACACATGCAACATGTCAACTCTGCAATGAAAAAGATCTAATTCAAATGGCATATCTGTAGAAACACTTTCCACCTTCCGCTAATTCGGTGCACCAACTTTCGTTATCATGCAGCTTGTCCTGCTTTTGGTCTCCATCGCCACTTGCAACAAAGGAGTAAAGGACAACCGTACAGGGGGGGCACCTACGGAATGAAGTCATTGAAATCATCAGTTGTGACAGCGGATTTGAGTGGAAATTGATAATTTTCATGAGGGACCATTGTCGAAGGGCATTCGATGCTCAACCTACCCCTAATGACCCGCGTGTATCGGTGTTACTGGACCAGTTAGCCTGGAGGTCACTATTTTTGGCGTGAGCTGTCATTGAAAGATTAGAGGATGAAGCTGTCAAGAGATTATAAGAACAATAGAGAGATCCTAGGAATCCCCTGGTTTTAAGAGTCAAACATTGTTTTTGCTTCTAATTGAGAGATCTTTATGTATTAATAGACTAGCAATCGTTGTAAAGAAACACACAGAAATAAGAAATAAGAGATATATTTTCAAATACTGTCAACTTTTACATCTAGCATGTGCCAAAATTGACAAAAAATAATCCATTTGCGTAAAGATCAAGGCTTCTCTTCTTCTGCATAAATTCAACTCATGATTTGGCTGAAGCAATTAACTACAGCAATTCCGCTAAGGCAAAGGGTCCAGACTTTAATGCTTTCAATGATGAATTAATAATTTACTAATTTTCAGCAAGATTTGTATGTTTTGATCAGGAATGACAAGCATCATCAACAAAGGAGAATCCTGACAAAATCAACGAAACGGAAGAGATCCAAGTGAATGGAAAGGAAAAAACAAAGGATGATGAGATAAGTAAACTGTGGCAAACATTACAACCTGTCATGCACCGAAAATATGGTTGAAGCAGCACCAAGGAGATTCCAGCTTGTCATGACCAGTCTACTTATACAAGACAAGCACCTTGAAATACAAATGAAGCTCACGACTTGTCCCCATGACAACCAACCTCTTTAAGCCACTGGTGAGCTGTCTCGGCACCACTTGTGTTTCATTAAAATTTGATTTTTTTTGTGTTTATAGATATTTTTGATATGATAATATTAAAAATAAATTTTAAAAAAAATATAAAAATATTATTTTAATATATTTTTAAATAAAAACTATTGTAAAAAAATAGTATCTAACTCACTCATAAACACCAATTAATAACCTGCAATATCTAGTGTATAATTCCTGAATCATTTTATTAAGAGCCCATGGCTTTCATGGTGCAAATTTTAGCTGCTGAAATGTCCGCACATGACAACTGATATCCAAATATAATTTTGAGGGAAATAAGTAAGAATAGTTTGGATTAGTGCTTTTTTCTTATTTTCTCAATTATCTCATTGTATTGCTGTAATGATCCGGCTACCAACAATATACTTTCGTATTTTAAATGGAAGAATTACTCCAGGTAATAACACTTTACATAAGAAAATATTTGTCAATGTACAATATGACTGTGGCCTTATTGTGTACGGAGGATATTAGGATCTGGTGACGTCAAGGAAAATGTCTTCTCTGCAAGGAATCGATCGTGAGACCACCCATTGGATGAGCATATCCGAATTCTTCTTCAGCTTGAACTAACAAGTCTTGAAATGCAGACTGGTTCAAGTATGATATCGGAGTTACAAATCGCTTCTTTTGGATTTCTCCAACATAAACTGCGAGGCAGCCCATATTTGAAAGATCTGAAGCTGCTTGGCTTGCTGCTGATGCAGAAAGCTGAAGAACTTGCTTAGCAGGCACAATTGCAGACAAGCGAAAACCCATTATTTGGTATGAATGAAAAAGAACAAAATAATCTCAGAAGATTTGTTGAGCAAGATGTGAAGACTTGTGTTACTTGTCAGCCTAAATGTACATGTATTTATAGATGCGAGGGCATTGTATTGCTAGAGGTCTTCAATGCAAGTCGCCAGTGGTGATTAAACCCTTCGGTACTGAAGTGTTGTCAAGAGATTAGCTCATTAGCCATCACATGGTTGTCTTCAATCCAATAATCAAGAACACAGGTCTGACCGATCACAGATATGCATTTCTGTGAAACGTTATGCCCCACTGCTTCTAGGTACAGCAGAGGTTCATTTAGATTTGAACTTGTAATACTACCTGCTGCGAAACGCTGGTTACAAGCTAGTTTCCGTCTATAATATTAATATAGCCTGTCCTATGAATTCTTCTTTTCATACTGGCTTATGTTTAGTCAAATTGAAGGGTTTCTGGGCTTTAAATATTTTCTTGGACGAAAATAACTATATTTAAAATTAAATTCAAAGGAATTGATCTGTTTCCTCAATTGAAAGTCAACCCAAGCGTGTCAGATCTCACTGCCTTTAGTGGTACAGACCAGAAAGCAGTAGCCAGGAACCCTACACAGAGTTACACTCTTGTCAAATTTGACACTAGTTTTCGTATCACTGATCTTTGCTGCACCAGCCAGCTAAATTTGCAGTATTATTCTGATATGTTAAAAATAAAAAATATTTTTAAATAAAAATATTTTTAAAAGATATAATCTGTAACACACTTCAAAAACACGCTTACATGATCATGCCCTACCACCAGTCGTTCCAGTCCCATCATCATCAGCCACCTTGTACGGGGATGCCCTTTACTTTACGGACAGATCACGAACAGTCTCCAGTAGGATAGATGAAAATCATTTTCAGAAGCCCCTCCTTTCCCATCAGGACTGCTATATATTGGCACAGACCTGGCTCATGCCTGTTACTTGCAGACAGCAGTAGTCAGCCTAAAATGCCCGGCAGGACATAAGCATCTGCATGTCAGATTTATTTTGAGAAATTACAAACTACATAAAAGCTAAAACAAACAAGAAAATTAGTTCTCAATGATAAATCCTTTGTATGACATTTCGATTCTGCAATTAAAAGAAATCTATTTGAATTGTCATATCTAAAGAAAAATAAGATCTTCCGCGTTTATCTAATTCAATGCGTCAACTGTCTGGACCAGCCATGTCCTCCTCTTTAGTCTCCATCGCCACTTTCCCTGTAGAGCCATCGTACAAAGGGCTTTTACGTGTGAAACGATTGGGAATTACCAGTTGACAACAGATTGAGTGGTTGAGAGAAGCTATCGTATAGAAATATCAGCTCATGTGAACGACGCATCATGAACTGATATTTGCATACGCAACCAGGGAGTGGTTGCGTGTTCGCTGAGTGGCCACTAGTTTTATATTCTGAAAGCGATATACGGGTGTTGATCTTCAAAAATCAAATTACGAGAAAGAGCATATTTATTTGTGAGTTGAAAAATACAAGTCACAGTAGAATTCTAATCCGACAGCATTATTTTCTGATTTTTCATTTTGGGATCTTAATTTATTAATTTCTGTTAGTGAATTGCTAATATGAAGGAGAACTAGAGCCTAGTTGAGTCTAATTTCCAAAACCTAGCTGGTTGAGTGTAACCCTATCCTAGCTGCGAGTAAGCGTTAGCAAGTGTCTTTGGTTAAAATTTGAGCATTTCACCCTCTGGTTAATTAAATTAAGTTAATTTTGGTATATATGGTCCAAGTCCCATTATTACCTTCACGAGGGGAGCATCTGTTAAATATCTGCATGAGCTCATGTTTTCTTAGTGCTAACTAATGTAAAATCACTGAATTAGCTAGTCTTGTCCCAAGCAACAAAATTACTCAATTAGAATGAAAAGGTTTCATAACCTTAACCCTAATAGGACTTCTAATCGAACTCAGAATCCGTTCTAATTGGGTCTATCACTAAACAATTTGCTCTTTTGGACCCTCTTGCTACTAGAACTTATATATTAATTGGATGCTAATTTTTAGAGTAGCTTGGGTAAGATTTATCTTAATCCTAAACCCTGTTTTGTGTATATATATTTTCTCTCGTAGAATGAAATTATGAGTGTTCACATTAATATTAGAGTTTATATTAAAAATTATTAAGGTTTTAACTTTTTTTATTAGCATAAAACACAAATCATCACATTAAAAAAATAAATGAATGAATTGTCTCCAGTACTGAAAGATGTTCAGAAGGAGGGATCGACAGCAAATCATAAATCAAGCGTGCATATTCATAGCTTATCAGAAAAGGAATAGAAATGCAAATTAATTAGTTCGTCAATGGTTCAAGTTAATTTATGTTGGTGGGAGGAGCCACTGGTGGTGGCTTTGAAACACTCAGAGGGGATAAAACACACTGGTTTTATTACAAAAACTGAAGCTTACAATTACAACAAAACAAAAGCTTAACAATTACACGCCCTCTCTCTCTCTCTTTCTCTTTCTAGTGTTCCTTTCAATTCTCTCCACACGAAATAACATAACTGAGCACCCTATTTATACATAAATTCAGAATACAAAAATCTACTGTTCCAGGTGTGAAGGCGGCTGTTGACCGGCGGTGTGAAGGCGGCTGGCGGCTGGCGGCTGGTGGCTGGCGGCTGCGGCTGGTGGGTGGTTGCCTTCCTTGACTATCTAGGTGCTTCTAGATTGAGTTTATTCAACAAATCTCCCCTTTAAACTCAATCGAGGGATGTCATGCCAAGCATGAACTTTAATCTTCATTGCCTTCTCTCTGCTTGTAGCCTTTATCCACTAATTTGGCTTTCATCTTGTAGACCCTTTTGACACCTATTGCTTTCTTCTTTTCTGGTGGGTCCTTATCTGCATGGAAACAAAACAGAGTTGTATCTTCCATGACCTGAGTGGTATCGTACAACTCTTCAAGATTCCACATCTTTCTTGGTCCTTCTGACGAGGATGCTGATGGTGGTGTTGATGATGATGCTCCTGGTGTGTTCCTCCTGTTGAATACAGGAAAACTGTGTACCGGACTTTGTGGTTCAGCTGCTGGCACAATTGGTTCTTCGACAAGTACTGTTGGTACTTCTTCACCTTCAAGGATCAAATCCATGTTGATCCATTTGACTGCTTCTTGATCACCATTCCATTCCCAAGATTTATCTTCTTCAAAGATAACATCTCTACTTGTAATCACCTTCTTCGTGATGGGATTATATAGCCTGTATCCCATCCTTCTTTCACCATATCCGACAAAGATGCATTTCTCGCTCTTATCATCAAGCTTTCTCCTTCTTGCATCTGGGATCTTTGCATATGCCACACAACCAAAGACTCGTAGATGAGTAACACTTGGTTTGTGACCACTCCATGCTTCTTCTGGAGTAATACCTTGCAAACTTCTGGTTGGGCAGCGATTCAACAGATACACTGCACATGATACAGCTTCAGCCCAGTATTGCTTGGGCAGCTTCTTTGCTTTGAGCAAACTTCTGGCCATGTCAAGAATCGTGCGATTCTTCCTTTCTGCTACACCATTCAGCTGTGGTGTATAAGCTGGCGTTGTCTGATGTCTTATGCCTTGTTGTGTACAGAAGGCTTCAAAATCATTGGCTGTATATTCTCCTCCTTGATCAGATCTCACTGTTCTGATCGTATAACCAGTTTGCTTCTCCACAATTGCTTTAAAATCTTTAAAACAATTGAATACTTCTGACTTCCTCTTCAGAAAGTATATCCACGTCTTTCTACTAAAATCATCAGTAAAAGTGAGGAAGTACCTATTTTGTCCAGTCGACATAGGCGTGATTGGGCCACACACATCTGTGTGTACTAACTCCAGTGGCCTCTTTGCTCTCCAGTTGACTTCTTTAGCAAAACTGGATCTGTGATGTTTGCTGAGGACACAACTCTCACAGACTTCATCTGGATGATCAATGTGAGGCAAACCTTTGACCATCTTCTTGCTTGCTAGCATCTTCAAACTTGTGAAATTCAGATGTCCAAGCCTCAGGTGCCAAAGCCATTCTTCACTGTTGGTGATGGCGCTCAAACACCTTGCTGCATCATACTGGATGTTCAAAGGAAACATCCTGTTCTTGGACATTTTCACGTAGGCCATTAATCTCCCATTGTTGTCTCTAATTGCCAGATGACAATTCTTCGAGTAAAAACTATATCCTCTCTCCAAAAGTTGGCCTAAGCTGATCAGGTTCTGCTTTATGGCTGGGACATAATACACATCGGCGATGTAGCTGGAATCGCCATTCTTCAACTTGACTGGGATGTTGCCTTTACCTTTGAATGGAACCTTTGTGGTATCTCCAAAAGTAACTAGACCTTGCTTGGTCTCATCTAGATCACCAAATAACTCTCGGTAGCCGCACATGTGATTGCTGGCTCCAGTATCTAGATACCATATGTCCTCCTTTTTCTTATCAAGTCCTTGTTGGACAAGAAATGCAGTTTCTTCTCTGTCATCCTTCTCTACATAATTGGCTTGCTCACGTATCTCCAACGGAGCTTTTCTTCTGCATTCAGTGCTATAGTGCCCAAATTGATTGCAACTATAACATTGGATATTCCTCTTGTCACGGTTATTGTAACCGCCTCCTCTTCCTCTGGGAGTGAATGCTTGTTGTTGGCCTCGGCCTCCTCTGGTGGTGTTTCTACCACCTCTTCCTCTGAAGCTTGTATTCCAAGATCCTCTTCCTTGGAATTGCTGGAATCCTCCTCTGGATTGTTGACTTCCTCCTTGAGTGGTGTAGCCACTTGATGAAGTCTCCCCTTGCTCATATCTGTCCTTGAGGGACAACTTTGCTTGTAAGGCATGCTCAATTGCCTTATCTCCATTTCGCTTTACAATCTTCTGCTCATGAGCTTGCAAAGAACTCATAAGCTCATCTACTGTCAACTTGTCCACTTCCTTGGACTCTTCAATGGCGACAACAACATGATCAAATTTTGGATCTAGGGATCTCAAAATTTTTCAGTAATTCGAGCATCGATGATGGCTTCTCCATTTCTCCTCATCTGGTTGACTATCACCATAATCCTTGTGTGATAATCAGAAATAGACTCCGAGGACTTTATTTGTAATAACTCAAATTCACCTCGCAAAGATTGAAGACGAATCTTCTTGATTCTGTCAGCACCTTTGTATTTCTGTTGGAGAGCCTCCCATATATCATGTGATGTTTCAGCGGAAGCTATGATCTCGAATGTATCTTCATCAAGACCTTGGTAGATGATGGTCTTGGCTTTGTTGTCCTTCTTTCTGTTGACTTTCAAGGCTTGCTTCTGAGCCTCTTGTAAAGCATCTTCTCTTTCTTTGGACTCTGGTTCATCATAACCAGTTTGTACAATATCCAAACACTCTTGTGACCCAAGAAATGCCTTCAATCTGATGCACCAACTATCATAGTTGTCTTTGGTCAGCTTAGGGATGAGTGTATGTGTACCTTCTGTAGTCATTTTGTTCTTGGAATGACTATATCACCTCTTTGGAAGCTGAATTTGGGAAAACGGACACTTTAGATCGATCCGGAATGGTCCAAATAGCAGGGAACCGGTCTGACTTTGTTGAAATCGGGTCAGAAAATGGGTGAACCGGTCAAAAAATCACTTCTGTACGGCGGGCGGTTCGCTGGGTTGAACCGGGAATATTCTGTGGAATATTCTGGGAATATTCCTTCGGCTCGGCTGAGGCTTGAAAGCGGCTCGGCTCGGCGCGAGGTACGGCTCGGCTTGTGGCTCGGCTGGACTCGGCGTATACGGCTCGGCTAGGACTCGGCGCGACTCAAATATGGCGCGCGTGTGGCTCAGTCGTCTTCAACCTCGTAGCGCGTGGGATGCGCGTGGGCGATCTGGCTGAATTTTCAGGCGGCGCGTGTGGGCTACCCCGAACTCCGATTTGGCTGATTTTTGCGGCAGTGAGTTCGTCTTGATGAGCTCTACACTGTGGAATGATTAAAACTTGTTTTTGACAATTTTGAAAATTCGGATATACCCCAAAACACTTCTGTTTTCCGACGAACGGGGCTCTGATACCAATTGTTGGTGGGAGGAGCCACTGGTGGTGGCTTTGAAACACTCAGAGGGGATAAAACACACTGGTTTTATTACAAAAACCGAAGCTTACAATTACAACAAAACAAAAGCTTAACAATTACACGCCCTCTCTCTCTCTCTCTTTCTCTTTCTAGTGTTCCTTTCAATTCTCTCCACACGAAATAACATAACTGAGCACCCTATTTATACATAAATTCAGAATACAAAAATCTACTGTTCCAGGTGTGAAGGCGGCTGTTGACCGGCGGTGTGAAGGCGGCTGGCGGCTGGTGGCTGGCGGCTGCGGCTGGTGGGTGGTTGCCTTCCTTGACTATCTAGGTGCTTCTAGATTGAGTTTATTCAACAATTTACACAATCGATTTTTCCTACCAATCTACGAGCTACAACAAATCAGATCATGGAAGACTTGCTCACTGCATGGGATGGTGAGACCTCCCATGGGATGGTTAAAGCCATACTCTTCTTCAACATGTCTAAGCAACTTCTGAAATGAAGGGTTCTTCAAGTAGGAGATGGGAACAACACATCTCTTTTGAGTTTCTCCAACATACACAACAAAATGGCCTCTTGGCACATTACTGCGTTCTTCTGAAGACAAAAGAATACGCCTCACAACCTGCTTAGCATTGAACAAACGGATACCCATGATGGTCAGAGAGGTAATCAAAAATCTCTGATGGAAAGAGATGAACGTGGAGCTAAAGAATCTGAAAGTGTATAAGAGATGCTATAAGTTGCACTGAATTGGCTTATCGACGTATGGCTTAGGGGTTCATATATAGGGCAAAATCTCACAATATAGCTGGCTAGTCAGTCACTCAATAGATTAATAATTGGTGAAGATCATACTGTTGCAGTGGGAGCAGTACTTTGAGGACATGTCCGTGGTGAAAACACGGTTTACGCGTCGGAAATGATGAATCTTCAATGGATATTTCGTGTATATATAGCGTACGTTAGGTTGCAATGGCCTACCACGTTGGAAAAGAAAGAAACAATGGTGGCCTAGCTGAAATTATTAAGGTTCTGTTTATGGTCTCCTAGCAGTACAATGTATAGCAAGCAGGGCACTTGGGAGGAAAGACAAGCCACTGAGGGCTAGCTAAGATTTCTTTTTACCAAATGATATGTCTCTATATATTGATCATTTGATAAAGTTATTTCCAATCGAATCATGGATCTTATTCTCCTAGCAGAATGGTAGATATTACGGTATTCTTCCTTAAAGATTTCGTTCTATCAAGTCATTCATATTCTTTTAGCAAATGGACATGTCACCATACTACATGTTTCTTAAAAGTTTTCGATTATATCAAACACACAGAGCTAGTTCAACTAGTATCATGTTTGTTAATAACGACCTACCAGACACAAGAGCAGACACATGAGGGGAGAGTTTGTTGTGATCACATGAACCTTTTGAAGGGGTGATAGGTTGAATGGTAGCATATCAAACTAGCCGGTCGAGCATATAAGTATACATTATTGCTCATAATAATTTCATGACCCAGTTGACTCGAACCTTAAACCTAGTAATTAGAGAAAGTGGCTTGAATTAAGACTTCAGAAAATGCATTTAGTGTCAGGTACATGGTCGTCGTAATGGATATTTAACATTATCCACAATTCTCCACCTTCTATAATTAAAACCTTATATGTTCTTGTTTCTATTCGATGTTGAATTAAATTACGCGTTCTCGGTCTTAAACTTATCCTTGTATTTATGTTTCTATATATGAATATTGGATTAAGTTTCCGAGCGAAATGATTTCGCAGACAGATCCTACATGTATGTAAGCAGGAATTCCTCGATTGGAACACTTTTTAAAACGTCTTCTTCCTAAAAAATAAAAAATTGAAGGCACACCAAATGCCATGTTATCCTAAATAACTAGTTCATTTCGAGGATTCAATCCACTCAATATTTCTCTGGCATAAAGCACTTCATTACTTGACAAAACATCGAGTCAAAGTGGCCATTTAATCAGTAATTAGACCAGGAGATATTTAGAATCACTGGAAATATTTGTGCGCTTCGATCTTCCACACCAATCTGACTGCCAGAAATACAAATTTGATCCTAAATGGGAAATATTCAATTTGAGTTCATGCATATATGGTTAGCTACCTGGGAGCATTGCACAACAATATTCGTGGCAGGTGGGCTGGCTACTCCGACATTTCAGACAAGTTACGAGATAAGAACCTGCGATACCATGTATATTGAGCTTTCTTGTCATTTTCTCTCTACGTGAAAGTCAAGGAAATAACTACCACTACTCCATGTCCATGCATCCATCCTCCTATGTCACAGCTAGCTTTGTTTTATCTCCCGGTTTTTCAGGACGCCCATTTGTTCTCACCTGATCTGGACAAGAACGATATTCATAGATAAACGAGTAAAATAGCACCCCTACCAACGAGATTTGTTGTCTAAGGGCATGGTGTCACTAGAAGCAAACAAAACAAGCCATGTGAAACTTCAACTAGTCCTTCATTTCCTAGTATCTTGGTTTTAAAACTTGATCAGCATCTAGAAAAATCGTTGAATAAAACGATATTTGGGCTTTTATAAGTGGATAGAGCAAAACCTAACCTTGATATAGAACTATATAAAAAAATTAAGGTTAGCCCAGACCCTCTAAACTTCAACTAGTTCTGTTTAGTTTCTTGTGTCAACGGGATTGAACAGAAGCGGAAAGGGATCGAGTCAGCAACGAAGGGAGAGGCGAGGTTGAAGACAACCCAGTTGCGTTTTGACCGGGTTTATCCCGGGTCAACTAGACAATGGATTCACTCAGGTTTTTAACCGGGTTAATCTAGGCTATTCCTTCTATTATTTTCGAGTTCTAGATTAACCCATCATGCCAGTTTAATTTTTAATACTATGCTTAATATTCCTTTAAAAAGAGATTTGTTGTTCCAATATCATACTTGAACCATCCTTTGTTCAAGACTTGCTAAGCTGAGGAAGAATTCGGATTCGATCATCAATGGATGGTCTCACAATACCTTGCAGTGAAGAATTAACCTCACTTCATTTCTTGGAGGTACTTCATAAATATTGAACCCACAAATCACATGATTTTTCTTGGTTCATTCATCGTTCTTACCCGGCATTAGTTTATAAACAATTTGCGATGACAAGCCTGTCTCTTGATCAATTTTGTTTTTAATAATTACTGCTTTGCATTTCAGTTCTACAGAGGTATTCTGTAATTTGTACATCCACTCTTTGTCATAAAACTTTCTTAATTTGCTCCAACTATAGTGGTTTAGCTTCGTTAATCGCAATAGTTAATTGCTCCATTCCAGGTTTTATGCATGCGGTCACATCACTAACAGAGAAAGAAACACGCATACAAATATAAACTGGACTTTTTCAAGCTTGCGATGATCATTCATATATCTAAATTTCTTGGCAAAAGAAATTAGTTTACTTTGAATTTGGCCTTTTAGATGATCAGTAATCGGTGAAGACACTGTTGCAGGACATGGTGTAGGTGCATGCGCCATCGAAAGGATCCTGCATATGGATAAGATCTACCTAGACATTTCATGGGATACCTTTTACTCTCCAGATTCTCATGTCTATCTCTTTCAAACTTACAAATGCTGGCCCACATGAAATTATGAACAATCCGTTGTGGCCTGCTCACACAATTGAACTTTTGTTTTCACACCAATGGGTCATTTTCCTCTTGCAGGATGAAAAAGGGTGCTCGTTTTTCTATTAATGCCTGAAATTTTTATTTGTCCATGTACTTTCCGGTTTAAGAATATATTTTTCATCAAATAAAAAAACTTTTCTATTAGTATAAATATTATATTCCAGGATACTAAGATTTTGCCAATTTTTATTTAAATATGTTTTTTTTTCTTTTTTTCCTGTCAGCCAAAGACAAAGAGAGTGTTCAAAACATGGACAAACTCACGTTTTCAAAAATTAAAAAAAAAATTTGTTAAAAATTAATTATTTATTTTATATTTAGAATCACACACTGATTTTAAAAATTAATTTTTTAAAAATAAAAAAATTATTTTAATATTAAAATAAAAAATATTTAAAAAAATAACTATAATCACATTACCCAAATTATAACGCAACACCTCTCTCGCAAGTATTGCCGCATTAAAATATTTCTCACAAAAGTCTTAGCATCGATATTTAGCATTAAGGAGTCGAGACCATCTTGGGTTATTGCAGGGGAGCTCGGGCCTAAGGTTGGACTAGTTGGGCCAATGGCCCAGATGGCCCTTGTTATTATCAATGAGGAGAAATAAAATCACATGGAACCACCATATAAGAAAAAATTAGTAAATCCGCGTATATTTAAATCAGTAATATGCATATATATGAAATAAATAATTAAATAAAAACATTTAAAAAAAATTTAGTACTGAGTATATCTGAATTAGTAAAATTACAGTAAGATTAAAATACTAAATTATTTTTATAAGAACTTGGGGTTATTATTTTTTTGTAAATAGTATCCTTGGAAGAAATCACTAAACCGACCTCGTTCGTCACCTAAAATCATAAACCAGATTTATCATAAAAGTTAATCGTTGCTAATATTATATCTAGAGTTTTGGTTATTGTCATTTATACACACTCATTTGTAATTGTAAATTAGTTTAAGAGATTATTAATCATAATATTATAATAATAATCTATTTAAGTAAGAATTTATTATATGTTGTTTGTGGATCATCCATGATCTGAGAAATGATGAGAAAAGGAGTCCAAAAATAGATGATTCTTGCTCCTAAGGAAATATATGAACAACGTGGGGAATTCAGTCATTTTATACATAACTAATACCTAAAAATAATTCAAAATATAAACATGGCTCTAGCTAGCTAGCTAGCTCGTCATCAACCATTCAAGTGCGAAGAGAGAACATTAATGAACTTATCTTCGGCACATGGAATGGTAAGACCACCCATTTGATGATCAAAACCAAACTCTTCTTCAGCTTGACTTAACAAGATCTGAAACAATGGATGCTTCAAGTAAGAAACTGGGATCACAAATCGCTTCCTCTCCTTCTCTTCCTCCCCGACATAAATTGCAAAATGGCCTCTCGGCACGTCTAGCCTTGCTGATCTCTTATGCGAGAGTTGATGATGATTCAGTGCAGACGTTCTTCGAATTTTATTTGTAACGTGAAGGAACATCTCCTTCAGTCGATTGGTGCCCATGTTGATCTTGTTCCAGCAGTCAGGAAATGTTGGTGGGGTGAAAAAACAAAATTAGCTCGGTGTAGTTTTTCAGTGTTAGAGCTGTTTATTCTTCTCTACTGACCTTTATAGGTTCGAGAAACATTACGAAATGTAAAACAAAAAATTAAATTAAATTAAATAGAGAAAAGAAAAGAAAAGAAGCAATTATCGATGTTGCCACGGTGCAGCAACTAGTACTTGGATGATTTTAAGATACCACGAGGATAGCTTGGATATGTAGGGTCCATTGATAATATGTATATATATACAACCCACTGTTTTCTTAAAACAAAAATCTTTCCATGGCCTTTTATATAATTTGGGCATGTTCTTGTTGTCAGTGTGGCTCAACTGATTGGCTGCTCGATCCAAGAAATGATCAACAAATTAATGGCTTTCTTCATTCTCTTTCTTTGCATATTGTTGTTCATTACTGCGGCCATTTTTAACCCAAAAAAAATAAAATAAACCCAACCTCTATTATTGTACTCGATTTAAATTAACGGGTTAATCTAGATTTTAGTTTAAATTAAATTAAAAGTTAATTTGAAAATTGATATGATATTATCAAAACCTGAATTCACTTTTAAGCTAATAAATTCTATAAATTTTTTTGATTTTTTTAATGTATTTGTCATTTTTTAATACAAAAAGTAGGGTAATTTGTCTTAGAAGTAATCTGAGCTTTACCCAAATCAGGTTTAATAATTTCATACTTTAGCCGCTCAAACTTGTAAGAAAAAAAAATAGTTAATAAATTAAATATGCAAAATTGTCAGAGTGACCAGTCTCTCTATCCATGTGCTTATGAATGATGGCCTCAGAAAACTGGCACAAACGTGCAACTTCAATTTGCTTGATATCGGCATTGATTGAACAACCTCGCCAGAGAGATATACTTCTTTATTTTAATTTCTTTTTTCCCGAAGATATATCTCAAGTGATTCATCACAATTCTTTGGTGACCTACGTGTAGAGCTACCATTGCATCATTGATAGGAAATCAAACTTTTTCGTGGGCATATTTCGATGGAAATATCATCATTACCAAATATCAAGTGTTCTGCCTTCAACTCAGACTAATTCAGTGTATAGACCTCGAAGTTGTTGCCCAAACTGACGTTGCTTCCTACATTATTATTTTGAAGTCACAAATATAAGAACCTAGTTACTTCAAGTTTTAATATAAAAAAGCTCGATTTCTTTTTCTTGTTTCCCAGCACTCGTATCAGGAATTAAATTATCAGGATATAAACTACTCCACAAATTCCTGTACAAGACCTGAGGAAAAGCATGTGAATCTCTTGAGATCTTATCATAACACTATTCATTAGACAATCTTTTTTGACAACTTGAAAATGTTGCCCTAGCTAGGCTTACCAGTGTACGGCCCCCTGTTTTATAAAGCATCCAATATATATAAGCAATTTGATATATAGCCTTCAGCAAAGCCATGTGAGCCTTTGTTGCAATGGGTCCTCCTATAATACCCAAAATAGCAAAACAGCCAAAAAGCTGCGAGTCTCCACTGGAAAAGTATGGCAGTTCACTCTTCAAAAAACCTATAAAATACAGACTCAAAACGAGCCTTCCAACTCCACAAACCTGCACAACTTTCACCACAAAAATCGATTTCAAATCATTCTCTCGGATTCCTCACTGAAGCTTAAAATCAAGCATGGGTATCCGTTTACCATCCATGATTATCAGTGTCAAACATGTAATAAAAGGGAAGTCTGTTCATGGTAGAAATCAGCCTGATGTACCCAAAGGACATGTAGCTGTATATGTTGGAGAAATGCAAAAGAGGAGGTTTGTGGTTCCAATATCATACTTGAGCCATCCTTCGTTTCAAGATTTGCTTAACCGAGCTGAGGAAGAGTTTGGCTTCAATCCTCCAATGGGAGGTCTTACGATTCCATGCAGGGAAGATGCCTTCATCAAGCTTGCCTCTAGATTGCAAGCCTCATCATGAATTCAAAAGGAAGAAGAGAGCTATCTTTTCCAATTTTGTCTTTGTTTATGTATTTATTTTAATTTCTAGTAGAATAGTTGTATTGATTTGTGTAGAGAAGTATTTAAGGGATGTCTTCGATAATTCTCCATTTTTGTGAATTATTATTTTTTATCTTAATTATTGTTAAAATCTACAGGGAGGACTCTTATTTAAGCAACTCTTTAAGTCCTTATAAAGGAGTTTTAAAAAAAAATATATATTCTAAAAAAGTGAATTATTTTTAAATGTTTGGTAGTATTATGAAAAATAAGTTAAAAAATATTTTTTAATATTTGATTATATCATGGAAAATAAATTGAAAAATAACTTATTAATTTTTTTTCAAGTTTATTAAAAGAATAAGAAACAAATTTTACAAATTAAAAAGTTGAATGAGAATAAAATTGAAATAAAAAAATCTAATTTCATAAATGGTCTCAAATAAAATAAATAAAAATAAAAATAATAGAGATCAAATTTGACAGATAAAAAAATTAATAAATAGATTAAATTTAAAAAATTACAATTTCATAAATTATTTCAAATAAAATAAATAGCAATTAAAAGAATAAGAACCAAATCTGATAGATAAAAAAATTTAATTAAAAAAATAAAAATAATAATAATTAAAAAATAAAAATCAAATTTGATATAATCAATAAATAATATGATATTTTTAAGTTTTTTCTAACTTTTAGAAAGTGTTTTTTTACTTTAAATAAAATAAAATATTTTCTTGAAAATTAAGTTAATTTATTTGAAGTAAAACTTATTTTTTATTGATAAATTTTTTTATTAGCAAATAATTACACAAAAATTTTAAAAGTAATTTTTTAAAAAACTACGGCCTAAGGAAATAACAGCAAAATTTCACACGAAACAAAGTGCACTGCGTAACCAATGATGAATATTACGGGCGGCTATTTAAACAACGAATTCGACACCACACAGGTGATAAATCCTCAATAGAGTAATTATTAACAGTGATAAATTATTAATGATTGCATTAAGAGGCACGGCTATATATATATAAATTATTAATGACAACACACAGGTGATAAATCCTGATCAATAGAGGAAGTATAAATCCACAAGAAATAATTTTTTAATGATATTAAATTATAATATAATAAAAAATCCTTTTATTTTTGGTATAGCAGATCAGTTTTTTTTCTATTAAATTTGTTCCTTTTTTTATCATATATTTAGCTTTTATTATTAATTTTATTATCTTTCTAATATATTCTCAATGATTAAAAACAAAAGAAAAAAGCCATGTGAATATTTGATAAAGGGGCCTACCAAAGCCAATCTTTTCTGAATATGTTGCCTTGACTTGATGGTGTACGGCTGTTTCTTTTAATGCATTTGATATAGAGTCATCAGCCTTGAGGTAAGCCATGTGAACCCTTCTCGCCATGGGTCCTCCCCTGAGAAAAGAAACAGCCCTTCTAGAAAAATTAATTAGTTTAAGGTTATTTGTTTACATGAAAGTAATTTTTTTTATAAAGTGAATTTTAGGGAAAGTAAATTTATAAAAAGTAAATTTAAAGAAAATATTTTTTTATGTTTGGTAGTGTTATGGAAAATGAATTGGAAAACACTTTCCAGTGTTTGGTTGTATTATGAAAAATGAACTGAAAAATAATTTATTAATGAATTAATTTTTTTTTCAAGTTTATATAATATATATAAAATATTTAATCACTTACAATTGTTATAACCTAATTTTTGACCTTTTTTATTTTTTATTATTTTAAAAAAAGATGATGAAAAATAAAAATAAAATAAATGAAGAATGAATTAAAATTTGGGTTAAGGGCAACATGATTGGAAGTTTAAAGATTTAATTAAACTCTTGACTAGTTTAATTAATTAAATCAAGGGTTTAATTGGAGAATTGATTTAATTAAATTTTAGATTATTTTAATTAATGAAATCAAGAGTTTAATTGAAGAATTAATGAGTTTGAGGACTTAATTAAACTTTGATTTAATCAAAAACCCAGGACTTAAATAAAATAAACCAAGAGAACCGGCTTCGTCTTCATTTTCAGGAGCAGCAAACCACAACTTTGCATTTTAATTCACTTGCTACTGTAGCAGTTAATTATAATTCATTAGGTAGACGTGTGCTATGCACGCCAAAAGGAAAGTGTTTTCCTTTCTTTAACAGAAGGAAAACACTTTCCTTTCTCAAAGCAGCGATTTTATGTTGACCGGAATTAAGTTTTTGTTGACTTACTATTTTATATTGTTACCAAACATGAAAAAGTAAGGAAAATGAATTCCAGAAATTCATTTTTCTTGAAACAAACAAATCATAAGAATATAATTGCAATTTTTATGCTAAAAACTCAATCTCAAAAGCCCTCGTACACCTTCTCTCTCAGTCCTTGTGTTTTTCACGCCCCTAAACCACTCACCTTCTCGCCTATTTATAATGGTCAAAATATTTAAAATACAAAGAAAGAATAAATTTGATGAGCAAGAGTACAAAGCTTGGAGTCTACTCAGCACTCTTCTTTAATCCTCACTCCATTTACTTGCCTCTTATTTCAAGGGAAAAAAACAAAGCCAAATCACCAACAAATCTCACCTTGGCAAGCTGTTTTCAACCTCTTGGATGATTTATTAACTTCGAGCTCTTGTAAATACCACAAAACAGAAATAGAAATAACCATTGATCTTGAATTTTTCCATTTACACATGACCTAAATCAACAAACAATCTTAAAATTACGAATTCATTTCATAGGTAACATCGAATGCCTTTATCCTCTTTACTTGGACACAGACATTGTTACAGAGTATATATATCATTAAAATCTTAATATGAATAATATTCACAAAGTCATCCATGGCATTAAAGGGTTTTTAGTTCATTTCAATCATATCACAATTATGACTTGAGATTTCTGTTTAATGGTTTTAGTTTTAGACCTTGGAAAGAGTGGAAATCTAAAACTGAAGGCGGGTTACTTCCTATAAGACCGTTGGAACCAGACAAGTACAACGTGTAGCAACGGGCAATTTCTGGACTTAAATAGTAGACACCATTGATGAGTGGCTCTTTGCCTTCGAGAACAAGAATCATAGTGTTATTAGATGCATGTCCATAAATATACCAGTGTTCAGCTGCCTGTTTTGAAGAATTAATAGTGAGTGACGCCAGGCTTGGACCAAGATGTGTGTCTCGATTAGGTCTCCAGGAATCAAGTGGTATCTGTGGATAAATAAGAAAGAGAAACTCAAAAACGCTGTCGAGCTTATCCTTGCTGAGCTTAAAGCCATCAGCCAAGTGGTGTGTGAAGCGTCCCTTTTGGAAGAAATACAGGCACCCATTTCTCATCTCTATAAATGCAGCTACCTCATTTGACCCTTCCAACTCCCAAGGTGCTTCACTTACAAATTCTCCCCTTCACTACCAGAACCATTTCTATTCAAATCATACATTTCCTGACATGGGTATCCTTAGTTTTCCCTCTGTGGCTCGTAATGCCAAGAGAATCCTCAAACATCAGTCTCTTCTGAGTAGAAATCACTCAAATCTTCCGAAAGGGCACGTTGCAGTGTACGTTGGAGAATGCCAAAAGAAGCGGTTTGTGGTCCCAATTTCATATATTAATCATCCTTCTTTCCTAGCCTTGCTTGATCGATCTGAGGAAGAATTTGGCTTCAATCATCCAATGGGTGGTCTTACAATTCCTTGCAAAGAAGATGCCTTCTGTTGCTACCCAATTTTTGACCCATCTTTTTAATAAAGTTTTTGAAAAATTCAAAAATAGTGAAAAACAACAAAAATCCAAAAATATGTTTTTAATATATTTGCAATGTTTTTAGCATTTTCAACGTCGTTTAAAAAGAATTTAATTTTTCAAAAGATTTTCAAACGCGTTCGACTTTTCACGCGTCGTTTTTAAAATCATTGATTTTCCTCATCGAGTCGACGTTGATATTGCTCGTTTTCAAAAAAATACAAAAAAACAAGAAAAATCAAATTTTACAAAAAAAAAAAAGAAAAAAAAGAAAAAAAAAGTTAAGAAAACAATTTTGAGACCCAAATAATATTTTTGCAGGGAGTTTTGAATATTGGAGGGGGAGGCAACCTAAGAACTTTTTTTTTTTTTCTCTTCACCCGAAAGCAGCCGCTCCCCTTGGCCCAATAACATTTAATCCCTCTCTTTTAGCTGAAAATTAGGGACTTAGCCCCCCACCCATGGTCTTCTTTTCCTTGTTTCCAGCCGACATGGAGGCCCCTCCTCATGAGGAGAGCCCCTATTTCTTCTCATCCCCAGTGATGTCAAAGGGGGGAGAGAGGGGGGATTGGTGAATTTTTTGGGGAGGACCCGAGGGCAGTGGGCAGAGACCAACGGATGTCCCTCACCTTTTGAGTTTTCTTCTTCTCCCTGAACCGGCCAAGAAACACAGCCGAGAGCCCCCTCCAAAGCCATTTTTTTTTTCTTCTTCCTCAGCCTCCCGAAGACCCCACCTCCACCAGACCTCCACTTTACCCATCGCAGCCACCGAACCAGCTCCCCCTCACTCTCTTCATCAGACCACAAGGAACAATAACCCAGCACAGCCAACACCCCAATTCCCCCGTCTCCCTCCTGGCCATATATATATATATATATTTTTTTTTTCAGCCGACCCACTCTGCTGTCTTCCTCACCCTCACCGGATAAACCAAGAGCAGCGTCCTCTTCTCCTCTGATCTCATTAGCAGCAGCCGGTCAACGAACAGAGCCCATAACAGCGGCGGCCGAGCTCCTCCAGCACACCGAGACGCCGCCCCTCACCGCTGATCTCCCTTCCACCAAGCCACCGATCTGCAGGCGATCTCCTCAGCACCGCCACCGATCTCCCCACGATTGAAGAACCCAGCTCAGCCACACCGCGAGACAAGCTCCCCTCCTCCAGCCGTTTCTCCAGCGGCGGCCCGCAGCAGCGCCGTCCACAGATCGGCAGCCACCGCCTCCAATACTCCTTCCACAACCACCAGATCAGCCGTAAGAAAATGGCAGAATAACGAAACTGAACAGCAAAAAGGAGAAGGAGACCCGAAACAAAGAGGAAGAGAAATAAATTGAAAACAGAGAACAAAAATTAAAATCGACTGGTGTGCGTTCTTTGCTTGATCTGCAGGTCGGCGCCAGCGAGGAAAGAAGAGGGGAAGAAGTCGATCCGGACCCCCCTGCTGTTGGATTTTTTTTTTTCTGGTGGCGCCACGCGCCGCCCCTGTTCCCGCGCCTAGAAATCCTGCCGAACACTGTTCCCGCTGCATCCCTGTAATTTCAGTCGATTTTGGGGTTAATTTTGTAATTGTAAAATTGTTTAATGTAATATTTGTGTAATTTTGAGTTTATTTTTTTTATAGTTTGTATTTTATGTAAATGTGGATGACAAAGAAAAAGAAAAAGAAAAAGAAAAGGAAAGGAAAGAGAGTGATAATAATAATAATAAAAAAAGAAATGTTTGTGTGTGTGTGTTTGTATTGTTTTTGTTTCTATGTATGTTATTGAATAAAAAAAAAAACAAGGAATTTAAATGTTTTTTTTTTGTTTTGGGCGGGCTGGAACATCAGCTCAGTCTCTTTTCACTCCGGGCTGGAATATCAGCCCAGCCCATGCGGCTGGGCTGAGTCCATTTTTTTTTCTTTTTTGGGCCGGAACATCAGCCCATGCCCATGGGTCTGGGCTGAGTTCATATTTTTTCTTTTTTGGGCCGGAACATCAGCCCAGCCCATGGGTCTGGGCTGAGTCTGTATTTTTCTTTTTTTGGGCCGGAACATCAGCCCAGCCCATGCGGTTGGGTTGAGTCCAGCCCTGTTACCAGAGGGCTGGAACATCAGCCCAGCCCATGCGGCTGGGCTGAGTCCAGCCTTGTGGCTGGGCCAATACAGGCCCAGCCCAAGCTATTTATTATATGTATATATATATTTATTTATTTATTTTGTGTTTTTTTTTTTTTTTTACATATAATTTTTTTTTTATATGATAAAATTGCAAGAATAAAGAAGAATTTAATATTCTGATTTCATCACGGATAAAGAATCATGAACTTACATGTAAGTTGTATTTTTTGAAATTCGATGAAAGAACAGAATTTTTAAAACTTCTTTAACACATCAAGTCCACAAAGCAGCTTACCTCAGGTAGGGTGCGTTAGGGGTGCTAATACCTTCCCTAACCACAACCAGTCCCGTACCCGCGATCTCTGACAAGACCAGTACATCAGGTTTCCTAGTAGCCCTCAATGAATTACTAGGTGGCGACTCCAAAGAACCAAATCAGCAAAACAGGACGAATAATCGCCAGCCGATGCCGTGCGCCTGGTTTTTTTTGGGGTGCGACAGAATGGCGACTCCACTGAGGAAGGTATTGTTTTCAACATTATTGGACTAAGCTTTGTATATTTGATGTGTATGTTTTTGCATTTTTGTGTTTTATTTTTATTTTTTTTATCCATGCATTTTGTAGAATTATCTCATGCATCACATAGTTAATTTTTTTTAAAGCACACACAAGCTTCAGGTTAGGAGGGGGACTAGCAGCTTACCTTATGACTTTTAGTCAAGGTTTAAGTTTGTGTAAACCCTAACTCTTCGTTGAGTGCTTAGACTGGTAATAGTTGGACACATACCATCTCATTGCCTACAAGCCCCCATATTGCCTCCACGAGGGCGATCACTGGGACAACAAGAGACCTTTTTTAGAGACCGAATAGTAAACCTACCTTTTGTCTCACTTAAAAAGATTAGAACCTGCCTGTAGGATGTATGCTCCGTAAATATTTGTTTTGCATCCGAGCAAACCCTTCTTGAAGCATCT
Source organism: Populus alba (assembly GCF_005239225.2). Taxonomy (NCBI): domain Eukaryota; kingdom Viridiplantae; phylum Streptophyta; class Magnoliopsida; order Malpighiales; family Salicaceae; genus Populus; species Populus alba. The sequence continues at coordinate 10,430,227 of NC_133292.1, forward strand.
TGAACTCAAGACTTGTGGGTGACACATTGGTCGTCACTCCGAAAATTTTCATTGTAGAGTTTGGGCAAAAATCATGATTCTTGTTCCATCATACAAGAGTTACGACCATATTGTCACCCCTCGAAGGGCGAGTTCATCATATAGATTACATATTCATAAATTTATCATGCATGTACCGGGTTGAAAGGTAGGTCCCCCGCACAAGCTGTGCTGCACGTGATTGAAGAAAGATGATGGAAGTGAAGAAAGGTGTCGGATAGAGGCTCATTATCAGATTAAGGTTGAGAGCCTCAAAGGTGAAATAGCTAGACTCAGATTTGCTTGAACAAGTGTTGAGTATTTAAATGGAAAGAGAATGTCTGCACAGTCTTCTGTGGGAACACTGTTTGTCCACGTCCAAGTGAAGCTGTATCTCTCCTTTTCAGTCATGAACAACAGCAACAATGCCTTCAGTCATCAACTAATGACAACTCTGATTCTTGTCCAGTTGTACTGTTAAGTGTTCATCGCCTCCACATCATCTAATAGAACCAAACGACTACTAGTCTCCTGTTCATGGTGCATTAGTCTGCTTTGAAGTTACCCCAATTATGAGCTCAATTCCAATTCAGCAACACAAGGTGTTAGTCTGAAAAATCATGATCAGATACTGAACTTCTAAGTGTGGCACGAGCAAAACATTATACTAGGCAAAGGAGTCAGGCCTAGTCTGAAAATATGAGTAGTTGTCGAACTTCAACGTGGCAGAGCTCTCTCTACAAAAATTTGTTTATGATGCTGCAAGTTGAGAGTGCAAGAGAGGATCTACTAATTACATATGCTACAAATATTTCTCTCGTCAATTTCAGCACGAAGAAATTATAGCATGTTGAAGAGCCAGATTTGGTTTGAAAACATGGAGCAGACATCAAACTTCAACGTTGCAGAGATCTCTCGGCAGGAATCTACTTGAGGATTTGTAATTGGGAAATCCAAGAAGGGATGCAGTGGTTTCAGATTGTCCACAATTTTCTCCTACCAGTATTGGCATTAAAACGCAAAAGTGGCTGTTTGCTGCACCGTCAATGAGGAATCAAAGAGAAAATAGAGGAGTTGTGGATTCATCAGTTTCTCTTCCAATTTTGACAATATATGATTCCATACATTTTTGTTTTTGCGCACTGCATGGATTACCTAGATATTGACGGGTTTCCAACAATCCTAAAACCACAACAACATTGGAAGATTGAAATGATGTTGTGAGGATTTGCCGAAGGATTGAACAAGCTATGAAGAGAGGAAAGATTGAAGGATCTGCCATGGATTCCAGAACCATGATGAGAGGTGAATCAAGAGATGACTTTGACAGTGTGAAACCTTAATTATGTGGTCTAGCCAGGTCTCACGGTAGCATCAATTGCTCAAATGTCTTTGCCAAGTTTGACATTCCTCTGCCGCTTAAGTTTGTCGACCAGGATCTACCAGATTCCAGAATTTTGCTTGACTCCGACAAATCCCATGTAATCACTATTTTCCAGGTGGTTCAATCCAGATAAGAGATGTGATGTCATGGTGGGGTCCTCAACCATTTCAATGGAGCAATTGCAAGAATTTCAAGAAGCGATTCTGAAAGTTGGTGAGCAAGGGACAAGTGGAGCTTGCAAAGGAGGGTGTCATTGGCTATATTGTCCCCCGAACATCATCAAAATGACATGTGATCGAAAGTGCTTAGGCAAAACACAGATATTGCCAGAAAAGCTGATTCAAGAATGGTGATGAACAGTCAATCATATTGTTTTGGAATTCTGCATTTTGTTTTGATATCACATCTCATCCTTCAACGAAACATGCCTTGCTTTTGTCTCTTTGTTGTTTTGAAATCAACAGATGTTTATCATTTTATTCTGATAAAATATTTTGATCAAACTCCAACATGCAATAAAGGCTAATCAATCCAGAAGATTAAAAGTGTTTTGATTACAGAAATGACTCGATGCTTGAAAATAACATGAGGTGACTAAACAATTTTAAACTCATACCTCCTGAAACTGAACCACACATCATATAGCTAAGTTTTAGCAGTATGCATAATGACATGTAGTGGATTCGGTAGTTATGGACTCGTGAATCATGATTCTTACAAGTCCCAATCATTACATTGGATGAGGTCAAAATTTATCAGTTCTAACCGACCTTGCTTGAAATGAGAAAAGGCCATCTTTGATATTCCCTTCACTTTCTAAAAATTATATCCCTTGTAGTCCCATTTTGAGCTTGATAGAATATTTTTTTTTTTATGAAAACCCTGACTAGGATCACACCCCACACTGGGGGCAAATGAGAGATATTTTGAAGACATTGATGTAATTGATGGATAAAGGGGAAGGCTTAGAACAAAAGTCCAATGATTGAGAGAGAGATAAAACAAAACACATAGACTGGGGGCATATGGGAAATTTTTAAGGAAGGCTATGATAAAAAAAAAAAAAAAAAAAGAAGTTGAAATTGCCTTCACTTAAAGACAAGTCAAAGATAAAGGAAGGAGAACACCTATCAAGTCTATGAAGAGCAAAAGAAATTTCAATCAAGGAAAGGCACAACAAAAGTCAATACCAAAAAAAAGACTAAGTTATAAACGTGACTTTCGGTGTCCATTATAAAGCCTCTGATGTTATCAGATGATTAAGGTTGGTTATTCATCAAGGAAAGGTGGATTTGCATTATAACTTATGTTAAGAAAAGTCTGAACTTTGAGGATAACAAGGTTATGTGTCATTTCCTCTACAAAGACAACAATAGAAAACAAGTTGATGAATAATTGATGTTGATCCTAGGTTTTTGAAACCCTCAAACACCTTTTGAGCCTTTGAAATTCCTTTCTTTTATAGCCATGAACCATAGCCTGCATTACGTGCTCTTAAAAGCCCTTTTTAATCAAGCAAGCAATTTGAACCGATAAATGACGCTCTCAAAACTTGAAGAGCTTTTCCATAAGGGTCGTGACTTCATGAATTAAGCTATTGGTTATTATGCATGCTGATAAAACAAGTGCTAAGAAAAGAAATAATCTTTCTTGATAAAGCCTAAGTGTTGACTTGGGTGCCTTGCTTTTGAAATTCATAAAAAGGTCACCTCATCATAGACTATCAAATGATATACTCAATATCAAAGATTCAAATTGATACAAAGAACCATGGAAAAAGCCATTTTAATCCTACAACGGGTCGATTTCTGTTTTCAAAATACAAGACAATCAAAGGACTGTGTATTTCGAATAACGTGTGTTGGGTCTTTGATCAAAAAGCTTGATTTTCAAAAGATTTTCAAAAAAGGACATCTCTGATTTCATTTCAACAAACTAGACTTTGAATAGACATGATCTTTGAAATATGAGAGTTGATTCCAGAACAAGGAAGATTATCAAACACAGAAGAACATTGATTGAGTATGCAAAATCATTGATAGAAATGACATTGAAGTCCTCGACACTCCTTGAAAAGTTGAGCAGCTGGGGGCAATACAGTGGACCTTAAGAAGGAAAACAAACAGTATCCAGATCAGCTGGGGGCAAAGAAAGAATCACATGATGAGTCATCAAAGTCCATCAAAGTCGTCCCTGGCATTCACAAAAGCCATTTGGTTGTAAACAAAAGAATGAGCATGTTCAGATCAACTAGGGGCAATGTTGTTCAAAGACAATCCATGATTTAGTAAACTTCAGCAGCAATTGATGAGCAACACTGCACTTGAAGGATATTTTCATATCTTCATCTTGGGTCACCCTCTGAAACATGGCTATGACTCCTGACAGATGTTATCGGGTGAGTGCATTTGAATGAACATCGAACATATGCACACCACCAAGACTGACTATGGAACAATGCTGCACTTGAAGGACAATCTCATATTTTCATCCTTTGAAACATGGTTGTCGACAGACGTTACCACGCAATTGCATTGAATGAATGTCAGAAAGGCACCCACCCCGAAGACTGACTGTGTGGGACAATTTGTTTTGAAGCCAGATGAGCACTTCACCACATGAGTATGGGTGATAAAAGCAACATCATTGATGAGGCTGAGACATTTCTTTTCACAATCTGATTAGAAGAGTTGAAAGGAATCTATGAGAAGAGCACTGAGCATACAACCATGAGCCTTTGTACTGCAAGCTATGAGATGCATGTCTGGATGACTGATTGAGTTCCAAGGAGGCTGATGATAACATGTACTTGAATAGTACTGTTTCAACTAAAGGCCAGTTCATGACTGATTAACAATCTTGATGGGTATTGGCATGATGCACACAATCAATCAGAGGATAATTCTCAGAAGAACCCAGGAGAGAAAATCCTTCATGATGAATCAAGCAGTACCACATTTGGGGGCAGGGTCAAGCTTGATGAACGATGCAAGCAGTAATTGTCAAAGACAGCCCGAGATGGGCACTGCATTTACAGTTGAGTGGATAGCTAGCACATGAAGGAGCCAATGTATCGGAAGAACAAACAATGCTTTGGGATACAAACAAGGGCACCCTATGACGATGGAGCATCAAAGAGGGGGGGACCTATATTTCAAATCAGGTAAGGATGCATGCATATCATCTAACCTAAAAAAAAAAAAAAACATTTGCACATATTTTTGAATTGTTACAGGAAAATCCTTAATGAGGTCCAACAAGATGGTGGAAAAAGAAAGAAGCATTGTGGTGATGATGATAATAAAGAATCAGTTTTGATCATGGAATAAAATGGAAGATGGGATGAACCCTACCATTAGGGAAATCCTAAAGAAATGAAAAGATCACCCTTGTAGTCAGGAAACACCGAGTTTTCAAATCCTATGATCGGGAAGTATCAGGAAGCACCAAGTTTTCCAGCCCTTCTTCTGTCATCCCCTCAAAGACTTCGCCAGGTAAGTCCTATTTTTCACACTTGTCATATCACATTCTTTCCATCTGGGTAGGTCGCCCATCATAATAAGACCGTTTTACACTTCATATTTTTTTCCTGGGTAGGTCACCCATAAGAATGAGACCACTCTTCCTCTTTTCCATTTGGGTAGGTCACCATCACAATGAGACCACCATTTTTTTCCTGGGTAGGTCACCCATTATAATGAGACCACTTTTTACACATTCTTTTATTCCAGTTGAATGAGGTCGCCAGATGAAATCTCATATAGCTTTGGTTAAAGGGAATCGCCAGATGGGGTTTCAGGTTGACCGAGCTACACACATTCCTCGGTTATGGTTAAAGGGGATCTTTAACCTAATTGGAAAGGATTTTGGTTCTGGTTAGAGGGGATTGCTGAAAGGAATCTCAGTCTAGCCCAACCCTACACATTCCTTGGTTATGGTTAAAGGGGATCGACGAAGGGATCTCAGTTTAACCTAATTGGAAAGGATTTTGGTTCTGGTTAGAGGGGATTGCCGAAAGGAATCTCAGTCTAGCCCAACCCTACACATTCCTTGGTTATGGTTAAAGGGGATCGACGAAGGGATCTCAGTTTAACCTAATTGGAAAGGATTTTGGTTCTGGTTAGAGGGGATTGCCAAAAGGAATCTCAGTCTAACCCAACCCTACACATTCCTTGGTTATGGTTAAATGGGATCGACGAAGGGATCTCAGTTTAACCTAATTGGAAAGGATTTTTGGTTCTGGTTGAAGGGGATCGGCGAAGGGATCTCAGTTCAGCCCAACCACACAGACCTTGGTTATGGTTAAAGGGGATCGGCGAAGGGATCTCAGTTTAACCTAATTGAAAAGGATTTTGGTTCTGGTTGAAGGGGATCGACGAAGGGATCTCAGTTCAGCCCAACCACACACACCTTGGTTATGGTTAAAGGGGATTGACGAAGGGATCTCAGTTTAACCTAATTGAAAAGGATTTTGGTTCTGGTTGAAGGGGATCGACGAAAGGATCTCAGTTCAGCCCAACCATACACACCTTGGTTATGGTTAAAGGGGATCGACGAAGGGATCTCAGTTTAACCTAATTGGAAAGGATTTTGGTTCTGGTTGAAGGGGATCGACGAAGGGATCTCAGTTCAGCCCAACCACACACACCTTGGTTATGGTTAAAGGGGATTGACGAAGGGATCTCAGTTTAACCTAATTGAAAAGGATTTTGGTTCTGGTTGAAGGGGATCGACGAAAGGATCTCAGTTCAGCCCAACCATACACACCTTGGTTATGGTTAAAGGGGATCGACGAAGGGATCTCAGTTTAACCTAATTGGAAAGGATTTTGGTTCTGGTTGAAGGGGATCGGCGAAGGGATCTCAGTTCAGCCCAACCACACACACCTTGGTTATGGTTAAAGGGGATCGACGAAGGGATCTCAGTTTAACCTAATTGAAAAGGATTTTGGTTCTGGTTGAAGGGGATCGGCGAAGGGATCTCAGTTCAGCCCAACCACACACACCTTGGTTATGGTTAAAGGGGATCGACGAAGGGATCTCAGTTTAACCTAATTGAAAAGGATTTTGGTTCTGGTTGAAGGGGATCGACGAAGGGATCTCAGTTCAGCCCAACCACACACACCTTGGTTATGGTTGAAGGGGATCGGCGAAGGGATCTCAGTTTAACCTAATTGGAAAGGATTTTGGTTCTGGTTGAAGGGGATCGGCGAAGGGATCTCAGTTCAGTCTAACTACACAAGACCTTGGTTATGGTTAAAGGGGATCGGCGAAGGGATCTCAGTTTAGTCTAATCACGCAGAATCACTAGATGGGATTTCAGGTTGATCGAGCTACACACCGATTTTTGTTCTTGTTAGATCGCCAGATGGGATCTCAGGTAAAACCTAATCAAAAGGGAAGGTCGCCCGTGAAAATAGACTAGTGTGAGAGTGTGGGTCGGTCGCCCCTGAAAATAGACCAGAGTGAGTATGTGTGGGCAGGTCGCCCGTGAAAATAGACCAGTGTGAGTGTGTGGGCAGGTCGCCCCTGAAAATAGACCAGTGTGAGTGTGTGGGTAGGTCGCCCCTGAAAATAGACCACTTTGAGAGCATGGGGGCAGGTCGCCCGTGAAAATAGACAAGTGTGGGTGTGTGGGCAAGTCGCCCAAGATATTGAAATCATTTTCCTTTTGTTTTCTTTACAAAGCTTACTATGCAAAATTTTGAGGAATTTTGCTTCGTAAGCATTGTAAAGAGGGGGCAACTGTTGCTACCCAATTTTTGACCCATCTTTTTAATAAAGTTTTTGAAAAATCCAAAAATAGTGAAAAACAACAAAAATCCAAAAATATGTTTTTAATATATTTGCAATGTTTTTAGCATTTTCAACGTCGTTTAAAAAGAATTTAATTTTTCAAAAGATTTTCAAACGCGTTCGACTTTTCACGCGTCGTTTTTAAAATCATTGATTTTCCTCATCGAGTCGACGTTGATATTGCTCGTTTTCAAAAAAATACAAAAAAACAAGAAAAATCAAATTTTACAAAAAAAAGAAAAAAAGAAAAAAAAGAAAAAAAAAGTTAAGAAAACAATTTTGAGACCCAAATAATATTTTTGCAGGGAGTTTTGAATATTGGAGGGGGAGGTAACCTAAGAACTTTTTTTTTTTTTTCTCTTCACCCGAAAGCAGCCGCTCCCCTTGGCCCAATAACATTTAATCCCTCTCTTTTAGCTGAAAATTAGGGACTTAGCCCCCCACCCATGGTCTTTTTTTCCTTGTTTCCAGCCGACATGGAGGCCCCTCCTCATGAGGAGAGCCCATATTTCTTCTCATCCCCAGTGATGTCAAAGGGGGGAGAGAGGGGGGATTGGTGAATTTTTTGGGGAGGACCCGAGGGCAGTGGGCAGAGACCAACGGATGTCCCTCACCTTTTGAATTTTCTTCTTCTCCCTGAACCGGCCAAGAAACACAGCCGAGAGCCCCCTCCAAAGCCATTTTTTTTTTCTTCTTCCTCAGCCTCCCGAAGACCCCACCTCCACCAGACCTCCACTTTACCCATCGCAGCCACCGAACCAGCTCCCCCTCACTCTCTTCATCAGACCACAAGGAACAATAACCCAGCACAGCCAACACCCCAATTCCTCCGTCTCCCTCCTGGCCATATATATATATATATATTTTTTTTTTTCAGCCGACCCACTCTGCTGTCTTCCTCACCCTCACCGGATAAACCAAGAGCAGCGTCCTCTTCTCCTCTGATCTCATCAGCAGCAGCCGGTCAACGAACAGAGCCCATAACAGCGGCGGCCGAGCTCCTCCAGCACACCGAGACGCCGCCCCTCACCGCTGATCTCCCTTCCACCAAGCCACCGATCTGCAGGCGATCTCCTCAGCACCGCCACCGATCTCCCCACGATTGAAGAACCCAGCTCAGCCACACCGCGAGACAAGCTCCCCTCCTCCAGCCGTTTCTCCAGCGGCGGCCCGCAGCAGCGCCGTCCACAGATCGGCAGCCACCGCCTCCAATACTCCTTCCACAACCACCAGATCAGCCGTAAGAAAATGGCAGAATAACGAAACTGAACAGCAAAAAGGAGAAGCAGACCCGAAACAAAGAGGAAGAGAAATAAATTGAAAACAGAGAACAAAAATTAAAATCGACTGGTGTGCGTTCTTTGCTTGATCTGCAGGTCGGCGCCAGCGAGGAAAGAAGAGGGGAAGAAGTCGATCCGGACCCCCCTGCTGTTGGATTTTTTTTTTCTGGTGGCGGCGGCGCGTGGAATCACGCGCCGCCCCTGTTCCCGCGCCTAGAAATCCTGCCGAACACTGTTCCCGCTGCATCCCTGTAATTTCAGTCGATTTTGGGGTTAATTTTGTAATTGTAAAATTGTTTAATGTAATATTTGTGTAATTTTGAGTTTATTTTTTTTATAGTTTGTATTTTATGTAAATGTGGATGACAAAGAAAAAGAAAAAGAAAAAGAAAAGGAAAGGAAAGAGAGTGATAATAATAATAATAAAAAAAAGAAATGTTTGTGTGTGTGTGTTTGTATTGTTTTTGTTTCTATGTATGTTATTGAATAAAAAAAAAAACAAGGAATTTAAATGTTTTTTTTTTTGTTTTGGGCGGGCTGGAACATCAGCTCAGCCCCTTTTCACTCCGGGCTGGAATATCAGCCCAGCCCATGCGGCTGGGCTGAGTCCATTTTTTTTTCTTTTTTGGGCCGGAACATCAGCCCATGCCCATGGGTCTGGGCTGAGTTCATATTTTTTCTTTTTTGGGCCGGAACATCAGCCCAGCCCATGGGTCTGGGCTGAGTCTGTATTTTTCTTTTTTTTGGGCCGGAACATCAGCCCAGCCCATGCGGGTGGGTTGAGTCCAGCCCTGTTACCAGAGGGCTGGAACATCAGCCCAGCCCATGCGGCTGGGCTGAGTCCAGCCTTGTGGCTGGCCAATACAGGCCCAGCCCAAGCTATTTATTATATGTATATATATATATTTATTTATTTATTTTGTGTTTTTTTTTTTTTTTTACATATAATTTTTTTTTTATATGATAAAATTGCAAGAATAAAGAAGAATTTAATATTCTGATTTCATCACGGATAAAGAATCATGAACTTACATGTAAGTTGTATTTTCTGAAATTCGATGAAAGAACAGAATTTTTAAAACTTCTTTAACACATCAAGTCCACAAAGCAGCTTACCTCAGGTAGGGTGCGTTAGGGGTGCTAATACCTTCCCTAACCACAACCAGTCTCGTACCCGCGATCTCTGACAAGACCAGTACATCAGGTTTCCTAGTAGCCCTCAATGAATTACTAGGTGGCGACTCCAAAGAACCAAATCAGCAAAACAGGACGAATAATCGCCAGCCGATGCCGTGAGCCTGGTTTTTTTTGGGGTGCGACACCTTCATTGATCTCACTTCTCGGTTACACGACTCGTGAACAAAACCAAGAATGAAACGAAGAAGTTCTCAACAATTTTGATAGGGAATTCTTTTCTTAATTAGTTCATTTTCTTGGACAGCAGAATCTTAATAGGAACTGGCTCCTGCATGGGTTTTTTTGTCTATCTATTTTTCGGTTTTATCATTGAAATGATGCACGTATTATTAATTGGTTTTCATATTAATTTCTTATAATTTCTCTGGTTAAATAATAATAATTAAAAACATATATGAACTCTTGGCTTCTCAAAAATCTCTCAATGAATGACAGGCTAGATGTAGACTTTCGTATTGCAGTAGCTAGTTAGGGGATGCTGAAATTATTAGCTGCTTCATTATTCAATGGATCAGACCAATTAAAACAACGGCAATTCCTTATTTTTGTTAATGGGAAGGTCCAATAAACCTTATTTATATATTTAGATTGTCATCCGCTACTGCAACAATCCTTTTTATTTTAATATTTTTTCTAGTTTTTAGTTTTTATGGATAAGATTTTTTGTTTCAGAAATTTCTTTTATATGCATGATTTATAAAAAGAAAAACTCAATTTTAAAAACTTTTGTTTAGAAAGTTCAAAATTTTAATTTTTCTTCGATCATGATCCACCAAAACCTTGAAGTTTTTTTTTCACATAAACGTGTGTGCGCGCGGAATCGCCAACCTTCTCTATTGCCTAGAGAGCTTCGCCGCTATTTTCTTGCACATGAACATGTCTTCAATGTTGTCAAGAGATCAAACTTCTGGGTAGTGACGTGATTGGTTGACAACCCGTTGTCAATGAATGAGATGACAACAGGAAAAGTGTCATGAACGTTGAGAGAAGCTCGTGCGCGGTATCTTAAGATAGGAAATGATGGTTAAAAAAAGGCTATGGACGCAGACAATGCTTTACAATTTTAAATCCAGTCCCCTCTCGTATAATTAAATTTGAATTTAATTACCCATAACTCAGTCCTCTCTCACGCAGGCAAAGGTTTTTATTTTCATGGAAAGACCCTCGATCCTTCATAGTGTGCAAGTGGAAAATCAGCGTTCAAGTTAATGAGAATTACAAGGTGAATATTCCCTCTCTAGTGCAGTATTCTCAGGGAAGAAGATCTTTTGCTTTTCAGCAGAGAGGCATGGGGGAAAATGCTTCTTTTAAACCTAAATTTGATGCAGATTCTACCACTGATTGGTTCGCCCCGTATATAAAAGGTGTAAAAGTCTTCTCTAATAGGTTCACTAATGGCTTCATAGTTAATAGCTAGAATAAGAGATTCACTAGACAACTCAGAACCAGACTCAGTTCCTTCTACACTTTTTTCCTGTGTCAACTCAGCCATCTTTGTTGGAAAAATAAGAGGTAGGTCAGAGCCTGATTCCCCAACCACCGACTTCAGTTTCTTCAACAACCATGTGAACACAAACATTAGAGCAGCAAAAGTAGCACCAGAAGACTCCACTACTGTCTCCGTTGAAAGTGAACTACCATACAAAGACGTAGTCTCCTGAAATTGTGCACGTGTCTCTTTTTCCTCGAGCTTGTGGCTATTTTCACTTGCCTTATCCACTGATTCTTTGCTTTCTGCTTGAGGGGCTTCTTTATGAAGCTCTCCAAAATGTAAAAAATTGGGTTCCAATCATCTGGTTCACTATGTTTCTTCCTAATTGAGATAGTGCAAGACTTGGAGAACCTAATTCCTACATCATGGCAAGATATTAGAATTGATTTATTTTTCCAATTAAAACTCAACTAAATTGCAAATTAATTTAACTCAAAAAAGGTAAATTTGGCTAGTAGTAGAATAAAGTAAAATTAAATTAAAATTAAACTGATTCCATATCTTAAATTCACGTAAGCCATAAAACAATTCTTCCCAAAAAGAGTAACTTCGCGAAGAGCTAAAATCCTCTTTAATTTTGATTTCACCTTATTATTAGTATTAATAATAATAATTTTTATAAACATGATCTAGCCTAAAGAATCAACTTGGTAACTGGGTGACCATATCCAAGTTGAGTTTCAAAATAAATTGGGTAGAAATTAATTTTGTCAAGCCTGATAGGTTAACTTGCGATTTGATCGACCTAGTTAAAATCTTATATAATTTTTATAAAAAAAATCAAAACAACTTCATTTTAATTTTTTCTAAAAAAAAATCTTGAAACAAGTAGTTTTAGATTTACTAGTTTAGCTCAAGAATTAAACCCAAATTTAATAATAATAATAATAATAATAAACTCTCAATTTTAATTTAACTCATCAAAACTCTGATTGCTATTGTTGTTCATGGCTATGATGATTTTATGTAAACAATTAAACCAATTCACAATTTTTTCCGTCCAAAAAGGCAACTTGAGCAAGTTACATATAGGAAAATTAAATTAACTATTCCATATCTTCTAAGCTCCTGAAAATAGATGGTAAATCATTAAATTTCGAAATTCAATAAAACAACACATTCAGAGAGAGACGCTGAATTTTGAGATTTACATCAATCCTATGATTCCTATCTCTTTGAACACGTAATTTCCTTCCACGATATCGAAATAGTCGGCCACCACCACCAGGAGGTCTCATCAGCTCGTGGCCAAAGAAACCAAGAAATTGACGATGACCTCTTTGATTTATGAAGGTTAGTGTGGAGATATGAGTTAGAGTTAGGGTTTGTGATTTTGACAGCTCCATTCAAAATTTTATCGGCGAGATCGAGGATTCGAGAGGGAAGTGTTATTATTTCGAGAAATGATGATGGAGGTATACCGACATTTGGATATTGTTGCTTACGTGGAATTATGGCACTGAATTTTTTCAACGGGCTTTAATCTTTTTATTTTGGGCCCCCTTTTCAAGTTCTATAGTCTGAGGAGCTTCCGGTTTTTGTGCATATTCTGGTAAATGTTATATTTTAAAGTATATTTTTATTAGAAATATATTAAAATAATATATTTTTTATTTAATTTTTTTAACATATTATATTAAAATAATTAAAAATATGCTAAAAAAATTAATTATTTAATAAACAATATTTTAATCTCAATATCAATTATGCACTTTGTATTTAATTATGGACTAGTTAAAAAAAAGGTTTTGAAACAACATCATTGAAGTCTATAATAAGCAAATTGTTCTTCTCTCCCTATTCTTTGATCTAATCCAAGTGAAGTGTTTATTAGTGTTTTTTTCTTCTTCTTATTTATTATACAGTTTATAGTTCATTTAGTTCAAATTTTGTAGTTAATATATTTGATCATATTTAATATCCTAAATTTAATACTGCAAAATTTAATAACATTTATGTATATTGACATATGTATTGATTTAATTCAGCTTTCTTGTAAGAAAATCAAGCTTCGGCATAGAACATAATAATTATAGCAATCAACGATGACGATGATGTTGTAGGCTTCTAGTATAATGATAATCGAAAAAATGAGGTGGTAATAAGACAATAACATGCAGGTGGAAAATGAGCATGATATGATAACGGTGATGGCAGTGCATCTACATTTAAAATAAAAAATAATATTTATAAAATTCAAATTATACTATAAATAGAATATAATTCCTTTTATTTTTTTTATAATTAGAATTCCTTTTATTTCAAAAAATGAAAAAAAAATAAAAACCTGCAACAGCAGAGAAATTACCTTTTTGGGCCTAATTTTCAAGCAAACCAGCCCATGGCAAAGTCTAGCTACGAAATCTCGAAACTTTGTGCCGTGTTCATTTAAGAATCTCCCAAGCCGTGGCTAACTACTGTAAATCTAAATTCAATCTAAAAAAATGGTTTATACCCAGCTGGAATAGGATTGGTTTTGCTTGATAGCAACAGGATTATAGGTCAACTCAGATGAGATTACTAAGATTTGACTGAGTTAATGTTAAAATTAATTTAAATTAAAATCTGATTGGAACTATTATCTGTATTGTCGGTTTAACAAGTTACATAGTTAAGCCATGTCGTGTCAGATAACTATAACCAAAACTACTTCTATCACTACAACTTCTCTATAAACTTTTTTTTTTCTGTTAATTCCTCGACTTCGATCATTAAACAAGGAAACATACAATTCAATCTTTTGTCATACTCTAATGTTCACTTCTTATTTTTCGCTACATTTTCTTTCTAGAAAGTTCCTAAAAAAATCTTAACTTGGAACATTCCATGTTAAAATAATTTTTTGTCTCATTGCCTATACAAGAAGCAGAAGAAGAAGCAGCAGCAGCATGATGAATTGCCTTCTGTATCTTATGAGATTATTAGTACATTAGTGAATCATATGCTTTAGGATGATAGAATAGCGATGGTCACATAAAAACTATATTGTATATAAAACAAGCAAAAAGACTTGTATTAGACAAACTTCATTTAAAGTTTTTGTTTTTTGTTTTTTTTTTTTGTTGCTAATCAAATAATTTTCATGTGGCTGTTGCATTATTTTATGTTTTGGCCTGCATTAATAGTTTAGGTCTTTATGAGTTTTTAAGTTTTTGGTCGAACCCATGTTGTATTTTTAATTTTTGGGCTTCGGCATTCAAGGAATGAAATTTTCTGTGTTCTTGATCAAGAAAAAGGAAAAGGAGTTATTGTATTGTACTTGATGTGCAACGCAACTTCGACCATTATTCTGTCTTTCGATTTATTTTAATGGTGGCGAGGTATTTCGTCTGTCTATCTACTGATTTTATTTATTTATTTTTCATGCTTTGGATTTCAGATTGGATTGTGTGACAAAGTCGATACGATTGCATGGTAAGCAAACAGGATGATTGGAACATTTCTATGATTTTTGGTTATGCCTACCCGGCCTATGGGTGTTTTAAAGTAGCGGAGAAGAGAAGGACAGACATTGAGCAACTCCTGTTTCGATGCCGGTACTGGTATGCATTTTCACACTTCATTGGAAAAATTCTAATGTTTTTAAGAAATTAATTACAGTTCTGATATGGTTCTTGCAAATTTCTGTAGGATTTTAGTTGCAATGCTTGCAGTTGGTGAGAGAGTAGGAGTCATCTAATCTCTTGGTATGATATCTTGAAACTTAGCTTACGGTTTTTTGTAATAAGTTTCATGCTGTTCTGTTATGTCTATGATTTTGTTTCTGGTTTTTCCTGTCTTGGAAAGCTAACTGTGTACAGTGAAGCAAAGCTGGCACTCTTTATATATCTTTGGCATCCGAAAACAAAAGCATGTATAGTCATCCTAAATCTGTAAAGCAGCATCATCCGGTCGGTTTTCTATCTTTTTATTAGTTATCCCGATCGACTGGCTTCTTCTTTTGACTGCTTCATAGCACATAATATGTTTGTGGCAGTTTTTTCCGGCTTTCTGTGGCAAAACACGAGACCGATATTGATTGTAACTTGTTGGAGTTGAGGTGAAGGCTGAGAAGATTGCCCTTATTTATTGGCAAAAGGCTGCAGCTTGTGGACAGGCTATTTTTTTTATAAAAAAAAATTTGCAGTATGTTTCTTCTCAATCACTATCACTGCCTCATTCTGATTAGGTAACCTTAAGCAAGTTTAATGAGATTGATGATTTTGTGATTCTGTAACCTTTCTTCTAGTATAGCCTTGATTCTGCCTGCGTAGTTTTCTTCATTCTGGTCTGATATGAAAGCAGCACAATTCCTTCGTCTAAATCATTATTGTTTTCAGTTATTTTTGTCCCATTATTTTGAATCCATGATTCTAGTACTGCAATGTTTAAAGCCACGCTAATTGATTCCAATATGCCAATTCTTTTCCTGCAGCAAGAAGAGCCAAATGCTAAAAATGGAGAGCCTGATCGTGCATCAGGTTCAAGGGGAGAGTACACGAAAAAGAAGCCCAATCTCATCATCCTTTGAGAATGGAGATTCAGATGCCCCTCAGCAAGAAGTCGTTTTAAAGAAATCAGTCCAGCTAAAACATGGAAGATGGAAACCTTTCCAGAGCCCACAAAAACAATCAAATTCCTAGTTTCTTACCTACATGTAAATGCCGGGTTCTAAGCTGAGCAAACTGTTGGTAGCATCATCTCTTCCCATTGCATAAATTATAGACACAAACATTAAATTTTCATGGTAGATAGGAAAATGCATGGAGAAATGCAGACCAGGTTAAGTTTGAGGTGAGCATGGCAGCATCGGTTGTTGCTGAATGCCTTGGCAGGAAACTTGCAATTACATGACTAATGTAAGAAATTAAGACCATGGCAACTTCTAATTTCTGGACAAGATATATCAGTAAGATTGCAAATTCCTTGCGCGTGTTCTGATTTTAGTTAAAATCTATGATAAATAAGGCAGTGGATTTTCTTGCAACTTAGATTAATTTAACCCCGTGCTCAGGTCTACTGCATCTAGGGCACTGTTTTGGACTTGTTAAATGGCTATGCATTGCAATTGCGAACACATGTAATAAACACTCAGGGCTCGGTGCTTTACGCCAGCTATCTTGTGATCAATTGTATGCCTTACTAACCAGCTAACTCCGCACAAATTTTATACCAGTGCTGTTAAAATTGTCCTCCGACGAGCCATGCAACTAAGGTCACTGTCTGCTCCCATCCGGACATATCAGTGCAACCGAAAGTCCAAAGTTAAAAGGCCAGCGAATCAACATGGTCCTGGTGTTGATTCTAGCTAGACATAACATTCCCTGTTGTTCAACTTGTCCTGAAATAAGAAATGAGAGTGCTGATGCAGCACCAGAGAAATGGACAATAATTATGTCATTCTATCCTGGCAGATAAATTAAGGCACGGCCGCACAAGGCTAAACACCGCCAAATCTCAAAATGTTAAACCACATGATTAGTTGATTATGGCTATGTTTGGGGCTATTTCGATTACTTTACAGACTTCAATTAATGCCAAACTGGAGAGGTTGGTTTATACTCCCTAAGTCCCTCCTCATTAAGGTCAAGTTTGATCAGTTTGGCATTCAAGTCTCTGAAGTCTTAACAAGAATTTCACAGCCCATGATTACGTACGGTTCAAATTTCAAAACCATTGAAAAAAATCCCCATAGATTGATTAACCTCGGTATGAATATCCCATGTTTGATAAAAATTAAATAATTTTAGTCAAAGATATCATAATTTGATGTACCCAGTTTGCCTCACCATGTTGACCTAGAAGATATCATATTCAAAACTAATATCAAGAGGAAAAAACTAAACAAAACATTATAATTTTAATAAATAAAAAAAATTTGATCCGATGGATTAAGGGTGTAACTAGTAATCGGGTCTCACAACTATAAAACATAGAAAGTTCATCTTAGGCTCCGTTTGTTTGCAGGAAAGTGGTTTCTTTTGGAAAGTGAATTCCGGGAAAGTATTTTTCGATGTTTGGTAGTGTTATGGAAAATGAACTGGAAAACACTTTCCAGTGTTTGGTTGTGTTATGGAAAATGAACTGGAAAATAATTTATTAATGAATTAATTTTTTTTTTCAAGTTTATCTAATATATATAAAATATTTAATATCACTTACAATAAAAAAAATTGAAATCTAAAAAGTATAATGATGAATTTTTTTTATTATATCTTATATTCATACATAGCTTATTTTATAAAAATATAACTATATATGTCATATCATATTATAGAGAAATAAGATTGTGAAATATTTTTTTACGTAAAACCTATTAATATATATTTTTTTAATTTTAAAAGCTTAAAATAAGTTTTTTTTTCCATATGAAAAAAGCCAAATTAGTTTATGGTAAGAGTTATATATTTGGGTTTTTTTTCTGTATAAAGAATTTTTTAAAAGATAAATACATACAAAAATATTTTTATGGGTTTTTTGGATAAATATTTTTTTTGTACAGGTAAATGCAATTATCTCTTTAATATTTAAAAAAAAAGAAAAAAAAAAAAGAAGCAATCCCCACCAAAATTATTACAAAACCAAATTATTACAAAACCCCACCAAAATAAATAAATAAATAAAACCAAATTATTACAAAACCCCACCAAACATTCCTATCACTACAAGCACTCCCTCTCCATAACTGATCCCAAACATTTTTTTTCCTCCTTTCTTAATATTTCTCTCATTCATTCATTCCCTTCCAATCTCACTCAAAATGAATTCAAATTTTACACAACACACACACGCAGAGTAATTATTGTAAGAAATGGCGATGGCGAGGGCAAGCTCTGGCCCCACATACCCGAGCGATTCTATGCAGCTCTCTACCAACAGGTTCCCTCTCCAATTCTCCATTTCCATTCCCGGATCCAATGCCTTCCCTTCTAATTGAATTGAATTCATCATATTGTTTGTTGTGACAGTGGTTATTGTTTGTTGTGATAGCAACAATGGCGAAAGGAAATAATTTAGCCGTGTATGTGTATGGGTCTGTGTTTGGTTAATTCTGGGTTCAATTTCTAGGTTTGCTGTGGTTGATTTTTCCTTGTGATTTCGGTTTGCTATGGTTGAATGGGTTGCCTTCCCATGGGTTTCGGTTTACAGAGGTTCCAGTGAAATTAACAGAGCATGGGAGGTTGCAGTGAAATACCCGGCTTCTAACCATTTACAGAGCATGGTTGCAGTGAAATAATAGATAAACAAGGGAAAAAAATTACCTGGAAGATGAAAGATGCTTGCAGTAGATCTGCGTGAATTATTTGGGAGAGATTTTGATATTGAGACAAAGAACATTTTTTGCTAATAAAAAAAAGGAAAGTGTTTTCCGGTTTTAAAAACAGGAAAACACTTTCCTACTCTAATGTATTAATTTTTTCGTTGACTGAAATTGAGTTTTTTTTAATTGATTTTTTTTATGTTTGCCAAAGAAAAGTGGAGAAAGTGGTTTCCAGAAAAATAAATTCATGAAAACAAATAAGGTAACATGGATGGAATATCAGGTTAGGTAAAAATTAAGAAAAAAAAAAAAAAAAACAAAGACGCGGAGCCGATTCAGTTGACAAGTCCACGTCTATCAAGGACGGGCCAGCCAAAGTGTAATAAAGGACAGTGAGAGGCAAAGACTTGTAGGTGTTTGGTCGGCCTGCTATCTAACCTTTTATTTTAAAGGCTCCCTAACCGCCCCACGTGTCCTATCCACACAAAGGATTAGTGGTCACCAGCCACCCTCTTGGTTTAAGGGCCTGCTTAGTTCCATCTCCAAATGTGTTTAAGGCTACTGATTATGCTTAAGGGGATTTATTTAACGTTAATTAGAAGAGACTTGTCATGTTCCTCGAACCCAAGTTTCTATTAAACAATTATTAAGTGAGATGGAGCTCAATTATTATTATTTTTTTATCAATTTAATCCCTAGCTTCTGTTTGTATATTCTTAAAAGAAATATACGTCCATATATTTTTTTAAGTTCTTATATTTAAAGAAATAAAATTAGTAATAAATGTTAATATTTTAACAACTGCTAGCATCCTCCTACCTTTAAGTTTTCTTAATTCTTTCTTTGGCCGACGTCGTACACTAGAAAATGCTTCTTGAAAAGGAAAAGGATAACGTGCCGTAAATGAGCCACACTCTCGCAAAGCAGAAACGCCACTCTGATGATCCCATTCTCTCACATGTTTAAAAGCTAAGGACCCAAGAAGCAGAGAAAGCAGCAAAGGGAGACGAGACTCACCTAGAGCAGACCTTCACTTTAGCTCGTGTGTGATTCACGAGATATATACACACACAAAAACAAAGCCAAAGAACTCACAGGAAAGGAAGAAAAGAAAGGGAAAAGGTTGTGAGAATTGATGGAGAAGAGTAAGGGTAGCAGTAGCGGTAGCACAAGCACAGAAAAGATAATGACAAGTGGGGGAAATGGACAGGTTTTAGACGGTTCAGATATAATGGAGTTGGTTGGGAATGAAGAGGTGTTTACCAGTTTTGTGGATCATAAGTTCCAAGAGCTCGATAGGGATAGAGATGGTAAGCTCTCTTTGAAAGAACTTGAACCTGCCGTTGCTGATATTGGCGCTGCCCTAGGCTTGCCTGCTCAGGGTTCATCTCCTGATTCTGATCATATCTTCGCCGAGGTTAGTAATATTTCATCGCTCTCTCTACTTTGATTCCTTGTTTTCGTCCTTTCCCCCCTCTCTTCAACGAGGTCTCGTTCTTTGAATATAGACACAAGTTAATCAATCATAGGTTTTATTTATTTTTCCCTTTTTTATTAATCAAATTAAGGACACAATTAATCCTAGCTGCCACAATCTAGCTGCATTAATATGGTTTAAGAATCAATCTAGATATACCCTAAAAAAAAAAACACATAAACGTTTTCACTGCGCTTTGAAAACCTAATTCTACCTTGAGTTTTATAGCCTTTTGCTGGCTATAAAATTAAGTCATTCATTAAATTTATTTTCTCTTTAAAAGATCTCAAATTTAAATCTATATATGTATATATAAAGAAATATTCTAGAAATAATCAGAATTTTGTATTTTGCTAGCTTGAAGCCAATGTAGGAGATGGGTGTGTTACGTATGATTAATTTGACTTTACATCCCCTCATTACGTCTTAAGTTGTATTTTTAATTGCACTAGAACTCCTTTAACTTCAACAATAACCTAATAATGTCTCATCGCTTTCATCATTCTTTCGTAATTTTTAATTAAGTTAATTGCTCCCAAACTTTTTTCGGATTCGTTGTTTATGACATTGATGATCTAATAAACTTTCAAGTTTTAGCAGCGAAATCACTAAAATATTCTCCATCTTTAGCTTCCCTCGAGAAACACCTAAACTGTTTTTCGGTTTAGTCGGTGTTGTGGCCGAGCTTTTCAGTTCGCCTTTAGTACTTTTCCCACTTGACTTCTATCATTCTTTTCCCTTTTCTTTTTGTCATTACATGTTGGAGAGGAATCTGCAGATGAATGTTGTGCAAACGACATGAACATTTTCCTTTCTTTAGTGTGTATTAGATTGATTTCTGTGAGTAATAAAAGATGATTTGTTAGCTCAATGATTTCATAATACTTCCAAACTTGAGGGTAATTAAGTAAAACAAAACTTATTAGGGTTGGTGTATGTAATATTATTAATTAGAAGTTAAGAAATTATATACAAGGAAATTTCTTTGCTTGATTGAAGGGGGGAAAAACAGTGCAAATACCCCGTGAAAAAATCGAGAGTTGAAATACTGTCAATTGAAAAAAAAAAGATATTTATAATGTGTGTTTGATATATATTGTAGTGCGGAATAATTTTTACGTGAAATACTATAGAATATTTTTTTTATTTTACATTAGTACATTAAAATTATTAAAAATATATTAATTTAATATTAATTCAAAATAAAATATATTTTTTAAAAACATTCAAAACCAGAAATTACCGTACTCCAACCAAGTTCTTAGCTAATTGACGAATTTAGAAATACATATTTTTATTTTTATTTTGAGTTTTTATATGTGACCGAGTATGATTTTTCTGTTTGTCGGCCTGCTTAGATTTAAAAAGGCAGTGCTTTAGTGTGGACATGACCAAAAATAGGAATGTATAACCAGCTGCTCCTAGCATCGTAATTAATTTGTGGAACCAACAGCTCCATTGATGAAATTATGAATGCAGGCTCCATATCATATTTTAACCTGTGATTGAGTGCATGATAAACGTGGGAGCAGTAAAATATCATCTCATGCCCCCAAGAACATGTAGAATTGTCTAGCTAGGACCACCACCGCAATAAATTGTGATTTGTCTCTTTCTAAGAATCCAAAAGGGTTTGAGAAGTTAGGAGTAGGGAAAAACTTATAATAATGTTGCATCAAATATCATGCTTGTTACAGCTAGCAATTTCTTGTAGTAATAATAATAATAATTATTGTAGGTTCTAAATGAATTCACACATGGCAAGCAAGAGAGAGTGAGCAAGACTGAGTTCAAAGAAGTTCTATCAGATTTTCTTCTAGGCATGGCTTCTGGTTTGAAGCGAGACCCCATAGTGATCCTCCGTATTGATGGAGAAGACCTCTTAGAGTTCATCAATGGACCAGATTATGAAGCAGAAATGGTGCTCTTGTTTTCACAGTTAGAATCACCTGATGGATCTCTCCATGACCACATTGTCAAAGTTTTGGAACAACTTACAGTAGATCAAGGGATGCCCCCGTCTTCAGATTCTTGGGTAAGTAATGGAATTTTATACCATGAAATTAATTCATTGTTGTAACATTAGTTAATATGGGGTTTCAGTACAAATTGTCGGAGTTATTTTCTCATGTTCGCAGGTAATGAGCAACATTGTGGAACCAGCTTTACAATCTTGTACTGGTCAAGATCATGACAAGCCGCTTTCTCAAGAGACATTCCTGGCGGAGTTCAGGAAAGTGGCGGAGACTGTAGCTCAACATCTCAAAGAGCAGCCTGTGATTGTTGCACACTGTGAAAACACCTTTGATGGAAGTGGAATTAGGAGACTATTATCCAACAAATTTGAATTAGACAAGGTTTGGATCTTACTACATAACCTCTCTCTTTTTCCATCATCATACTAATCAGCATTAATTTCATATTTTATTGAGAAAGATTATCATAATTACTATTTAAGTTCTACAATTCATTATGAGCTTGGCAGACACTAAACACAGCAACGGAGAATGCCCCAAAGGATCGCAATGGGAAAATATCTAAGGAGTATTTGCGTGTGGCACTAGATGCGGTCGCTCCGTCAGCTGGCCTGCCTCCAATCGGTGCGATCCAAGAGGTAGCAAAAAGCCAGCCATTAATAATTCACAATTAAGCTTTGCTACTCTGGTCTGAAATGGGATTAAAATGTCAATTACTTTTGAACTTCAATGTTTCAGATGGACGAGGTTATAGGCGAAGTGTTTAAGATGATGAATGCAGATGATGGGAAACTGGTTAAAGAGGATGAGTTTAAGAAGACGTTGACTGAAATCATGGGAAGCATAATGTTGCAGTTAGAGAGCAACCCCGTCTCCATTTCTTCAAATTCTGTTGTCCATGAGCCCCTCGCTTCCTCCACTACACTTTTGCAGCCATCTTCCTAGTTACAAAAATCGAATCACAAAATCTAAGTTCTTGTTTTAAGCATATCGAGGAAAATATATTTATAGTAAAAATAAAATAAAAAGTCGAATAAATGTTTGTTTAATTAGGGCTAAGTCGATCAGTAGTTCGGTTCTTGTGCTAGCCTCTTGAGTGTGCAGATATAATAGGATAGAGGGTCAAGGCGTCGAGCAGTATTTCAACGATAATCCTTCCCTACTTGGTGTTCTTTGTTCTAATTCCTTGATATACTAATCTATCTTGCTAGTCCTTTATATTGGCAGGGTGTTATGATCCAAGTCATATAAAGTTTTAAGTGTAAATTTATGTTGATTTTAAGCAATCTAGTGATTTATAACATGTCCACTGCAAACTGTAAATTATAGCACTTTGAAGCCATGCAAGCAGTTAGTTAAGCCTGATCAATGATTTGTATGATCAGTTAAGGACGACGACTCTACATCTTGATGATGATCATATTATTTCAATCCCATTCAGATACAAACATAGACAGAACTTAAATTCCCAAACTGAACATAACCATCCTCTTCCATATCCTTGAGGTATTGTTGAATATAGTTTTATTCTATTCTATTGTGTGGGAGAGCTGAGGTGGAATTAGCTTTGTGTAGAGAGCAAAAATCACAGAAGCAATACCAGGCCCAACCCAGAATACCCAATGACCATCCCAAAGATGGCCCCCTCTAACAATTGCTGGCCCTAAACACCTTGCTGGGTTCAGCCCAGCCCCAGTATAGCCTTTCGTAGCCGTGACAGTGGTTGAAATGTAAACAAGAAGACCCAAGACTACTCCGATGATGATAAAAACATTAACCCTGCCTAAAGCCTTCGCTTGGCGTCGATCGAAGGCCATCCACACTGAAGCAAAAAGAAACACAAACCCACAAATTATCTCCAGCCAAAGGGCCTGGCTTGTCTCCAAGCCTATCACAGTACTCTGCCCATCTGGCCCTGGAGCAACGACGGTGAGGGTGCAGCCACCAAGTGAAAAGGTTTGTTGAATTTCGCTGTTTACCACAGCTTTTAGCGCTAGGGCACCAAAAATGCCACCAACACATTGAGCCAAAACATAGATGATAGCTTTTGACAGAGAAACAAGGCCAGTTAGCAAGGCAGCGAAGGTTACAAGAGGATTGATGTGGCCACCAGAAATGGGAAAGGTAGCTAGTATGAGAATTGTGATAATGATGGCAGCAAGAATTGATAATACGAGGTTTGGTGTTTTTGTCTCGATCTGAATAGTTGAAATAACGATGGTGTCCAATGTAAAAACAAGAACAGCTGTGCCTATGAGCTCTGCCACCGATGCTCTCCATACCTGAGCAGACACAACCCTGCATGGTAAATAAATTTGCTGGCCTACAAACGTAGCATGTTGCCTATACCTATCAACAACAAAGTCTCGATGCCTACTTATGTTGTGCTTCTAAAATCAACAGTAATAGTGGCTGGTTTCAAGGTTGTGAACGACAATTTAAGTACTAATTACCGTCAAAGAAACAAGGTCTTCCAAGCCCAATATCTCGCTCAATATAGTGGATTTTTGCTTCTTCATCCCCTTCTCGTTCTTAACTACCTCTGCCCTGCAAAATTATATGGACAAAAAAAGGCTTAAAATTAAATATTATAGTTAGTTTCTAGCAACAATACATCATGATCTTGTAAATTATAAAGGAGAAAAGCATGATATGTCATAGAAGTAATAATAATAAAGTGGTGGTACGTTGGTGTAGTGGCAAAACGTTGTATTTTGTTAGCCCTAAAGAGGTTTTCTTCATCACCCTCAGTATATCCAGCCATCTTTTCCTTCTGTCTATAGCCAGAAACGTAACCTTGTTAATCAAGGAGACAAGGGATTTTAAATAATTTATTCTATCACTTGATTTCAAGTTTCATTTCAATTTGCTGCTGATTGGTTTGGTGTCATTCCAGATGACCAGTAATTAATTTTGATAAAGTCAAAATTGCTTTCACCTCGTCAC
Source organism: Populus alba (assembly GCF_005239225.2). Classification (NCBI taxonomy): domain Eukaryota; kingdom Viridiplantae; phylum Streptophyta; class Magnoliopsida; order Malpighiales; family Salicaceae; genus Populus; species Populus alba. The sequence continues at coordinate 10,455,032 of NC_133292.1, forward strand.
ATCTAAATTAAGATCCATTATGCCATTACAACTTAATAATCTTGAACTACAACATTATATCATATGAAACCACATTTCCCAATTGGATTAATATCTGTTCATGTGATTTGTCGAGATTAATCACTCCTGTTTTGACCCACTACTCACAGTTCACAAGTGCATGTATATGTTGTGTATATCTATACAGATCCAAGCGCGCATGATCGTGATCCCTCCAGTCCTGGGATCATGATCTTGTTCTGTATAATTATCTTCCAATAAACATGATTTCGCCCTTTGACGGAACAATTTGGAAATATTCTGATTCCATCACACTCATTTCTCTAATTTTTATTTTGACAAATCAGATAGCAATGACAACTATATAAACAGATCGATATTACAATGTGTTCGATAAATATTGGGGTCCTGAAGCATCTGATTAAATCCAATTGTGTGAACGTGGTATGAATATTATAGGTCAAGGAAAAATGTTTTTAATTTCTTTTAATTTTCTTGGGGAAGTTGAATTAGAAGAATAATGGATCTGAATGTAGATTTCACAACGAAATATATTAAAATCTTACAGCTAGATATGTGGAATTGACACCAAATTAACAGTTAATTAAAATTTTAACCATCATTAATGAACATGTTCTAAACTTTAAACTTTCACTCTCCATGTATTACAATAGTACTTGCATCAACTGAAAGAAGAAATTATTTAAAGCCCGATTGCTGGCTAGCTTTTAGACTTTGGTTAACCTGGTTTCTGGGCTACATATTTAGAGTGCAAAAGAGGGAAGAATGGAAAGAGAAGAATAAGATGGGTGGATACACACACACAAGAGCTTTTGAGGATATTGAAGAAAGCCTCAGTGGTAACAAAACCCAGCCTTATGCCACTACACCACTGTAAGTTCAGAAGTTGATGTTACATAAATTGTAGAAACAGATGAAATTAATTAAGAAAGGATTTGAGCGTGGACGGTATAAACCGGAAATCAAAAGTAAATCTCGAAGTCTTAAGTGTAAATTTGATAA